>NW_003298794.1:85324-111132 GCF_000151645.1 Tuber melanosporum
GTTCGAGCGTAAACGTTTAAGACCATTAATCGGATCACGGATGCACACTCTCTCACATTTCAAGATCCTCTATACCAAGTCCAGTTTCCCATGCAGAAGACCTTACAAGACCAGCTACTATTCAAGAAATAGTCATAAGTCAAATATGGCAGGACATTTCAACTAGTATTGATACGGCAAACATTGCGTTGGACACTCTATCAGCTGACTCAGTGGCCAACGCAGGAGAGCTGATACAAGTCTAGCGACAATTGCTAGAAGGACAGAATATACAGGATGGTGATATAGCTATTATGTTATGAGAGTGTACCATGGCTGAGGCAAACTTCTGTGAAATTCAAGAAAGGATCAACAGGGAAATTGCTGCTAAATTGGTAGTACAAGATGTACAACAAGAGGATCATGAGATGGTAACCACCCACCTGCTGCCAGAAGCTCTTGAACGAGACCTTAACCTCAACCGAGCTTTCCAGCAATTCAGTACAAAACAGACCAAACAAAATCAATGGAAACCTTAATATCGAATCTGGCTGTCCCACAACAATGGAAAACAGAATAATATGGTGACTTTACACCTACAATTCAAAGGGATCAAATCCACATATCTAATAACTTAGCCCTAGTGCTTGACAAAATTAAAGAACTAGATAGTAGACAACCAAGTGGTCGGCATACTATATGGGGGTTAGTTCCAGAAAAGTGAGAACATGTTGTGGAAAGCGAGCAACCCCAGGAGGCCCCTACCAGAAACAAGGGGAAATAAAGGAAAGGAAAACCTCCAACTCCAATGATACTGGGTGGTGACCTAGATAATGGGTGTGATGATGTGGATGAGTATGGAAAGGGAGGAAACGGTGAAGAAGGAGTATCCAGGTTCCGATGGGGATTAACCTCTGACTAAAATGGTGTAGCCAATCTGTTTGCAGAGGCCTTTGCCTAAACTATTAAGAGACTGGCAGACCTGCCCCCATCTTTTTAAGCAAAGAGAAGTCAATGCATCTATTATTGGTTAACTCAATGTGTGGATTACATCAAACGTAATCCCTGCATTTCAGATGATGATCAAAAACATATCATCTATACTGAGTAGCAAACCACAGGGGTTCAGGTCAGCCACATAGCAGTATGGTATCAGTGCACATTGGATGGCCTCTGAGGAGAAGAACTAGACCTAGAATGGCCCTCGTTGGCATATTTTGAATACCAATTCACCAGTTGGCAAACACCTTCCAAGGAAGGGTGCAAAGGCTCACAAGACATAGAATCAGTCTAGTATAAGAATGATATTCAGACCTTTATGGAAAATATGGATTATCAGAATGTCCATTGTCGACTAACCGGACCAGCCTAGCATTTCGTGTGAGATAGACAGTTGTCCTCCAACATTTGATGGTGTCTTTCTCTGAATAAATGTGATACTGATGTAGAATGGGAAAAAAGGTGCTCTGTGAAGCAGGAAGGGATCAGTAGGAACAGCAGAAATGGGACCGCCTACATTGGGATAAACTAAAACCCACAAAAGCCTTCCCAGACAAAACACCAGCTGACATGAATCAACCAAAGGCAAAAATGGAGAAGCCCTTTATTAAGGTAGGTGATCCCTCCAACAAAAATAAATGGAAACCTGAGTCTGAGCAACCAGCAAAGAAGTCTACTAGGACTACAAAGTTAACAATTACAAACTACAAAAAGACCACTCACGGAATTGCACAGTCAACAATTGAGGAAAGAAAGCCGCCAGGCAATTGCACCCATTGTGGAAAGGGAAACCATAAGTACAATACCTGCTGGGGAAAAAATTCAGGTATCTAGGACAAGGGTAGGAGACCACCAATTCAAAACACCAAGGCCCAGAACTGTGGTAATAGTTCACTGTTCCAGAAAGATTTCTACTACCCACGTTCTAAGAGGCAATAAGCTCTGGGAACAAGGTGAAGACAAAGAAAGGATGTATGTTAATTTATTGGTACCGACAACAACAGTATTTGGAAAGTGTAGAGGATACATACTCTCTAAGAATAGAAATTAACAGGAAAAGGGGAATTCAAAGTGACAGAATCAACCTTGCAATTATGACCTGAATGCTAGAACAGGTGTCCTTCTTGCTGCAAAGTCAAGAGGATCAATAAAGAGCAAGGTAAGCATTGGCGGTACCTCTACTATTCCCAAGGGAGTCTTGCAAGTGTGTCCCTAATGACCTGAGGCATGTCCATTGGGGTACTCAGTGATGTAACCTGAAAGCTGAAAGGTCCCCGATAAAGGCCAAAGCCTAGGCAGTCAACAGATCCCAGCAATGGTACTGAACGGGGAGCGACTGTAGTAGTAAGATGCAGGATATAGAGGTAAAGTGAAGCTCATCTTCGATCTATATGAGGAATACATATAAGAGGTCAAGAGCTTCGCTATAGTTAGTGCATCTTATGTGGCACTCTAGTGTCGAACAGAATGGCTAAAGTGAGGACAATGTCTAAGGTTCAGTGAGGGTGGAGAATAAGCCCTGGAACATTATGAAAGAGACTGCCGACAAGCCCTACGAACTGGGCTTTTGTTTCCATGATATCCGGACGATGGTGGAGACCCGTGGGATTGGTTCCCCACATAGTGAAAGTGGAAGGAATAGAAATCAGTTAGCAGGGTGTAAGACTACTAGTAGTTGGTTGCCCGATATACCAAAGGAAACAAGTTTGTCTGAGGGGGCCTAAGTGGTGGAAACTGCACAGGTGCAGTAATAAACATTCCAGTTAGTATCAAACCTCAGATATGTCGAAATGACAGAACCACGATTTGACACCTGACTTAAAGAAATGTACTTTTAGAGCACCAAAACATACAAGATATGATTGTCGTCAGGGACATGATTATATTTACATCATAAACCACAATCATCAACATGACAAAATAGCAGTACTGTTAGATTCCAGATCTAATGTGTTCCTAATTAACAAAGAACTTGTAAAGGAACTAAAAATTCTGTTCAGAGAGAGACCGAATTCAGTCAACCTTGAAGGCTTTGATGCAGGATTAGCTCCATCAGCAGGAAGGTTTTACACAAGCCTTATTTCGCTTGCAATAGTACAAACTAAACACATGTCCGAAGTTGCATGCAAAATCATAGCAGCGGGCAACTATGCGATGATAACACCTTTCAAGTGGTGATATTCGGAATGCCCCTTGCCCACCATTCAAGAACATGCAAAGTGGGAATTCAAAGATCCCAAATACAATCCAAGTAGGAAGAAGCAGAACTATTGAAGATCCTAACCAAATCAACTTGGATTCTCTCCCAAGGCACTGCTGTAAGTTCAACATAGTATTTCCCCCCCAAGGAGCCGTGAAATTAGCCCCAAGGAGAACCTACAATCATATAATTAAATTAGTCGAATGAGCAAAACCCTCTTGGGGATTCATTTATCCTCTATCTGAGAAATATCTGAAGTTCCTATGAGAATATCTTTCCTTGTTATGACAGGGAAAGAACCCGCTAAGCCAGTCACCTTTCAGTGGTCCAATTCTCTTGACACTAAAAGCAAATATAAGACAATGACTAGGAGTGGACTAGTGAAACATAAACAAGATAACTATCATCAACAAATATCCACTACATGTAATGTCAGAACTGTATGATCACATAGCATGCACTAGCCTCTTTTCCAAAATTTATTGTCAAGAGAGTGTTACAACCTTATCTGAATCAGAGAATAGGATGAATGTAAAACAGGATTCTGATCACATTATGGAAATTACAAATATAAAGTCATGCATTTCAGTTACTAAATACTCCAGCTACATTTAAAGACATGATGAATGAGTTCCATCAGGAATTTCTAGACCAAGGAGTCATCTGTTATTGGGATGACATTTTCATCCATTCTAATAATGAGAAAGAAAATATCGTATTAGTAACAAAAGTGTTGCAAAGATTAGCAAACATTTAACTGATAGACTTGATAAAGAAATATTCCTTCAATGTTTATGAGGTGGAATTCTTAGGCTATGAAATAGCTGTCCATTTGGGCTATCCATGAGTACGTAAAAGTTGAATGATGTATGAAAGTGGATATCATCCACATCGGTCCAAGAGGTTCAGATACTCTAACGATTTGCGTACTTCTACCAATATTTTATAGAAAACATCTTATAAATTTACACTCCAATTACAGAAACATTGAAATGTAATCTTCAGAGGTTTTGGTGGGGCCTGGTGGAGGAAACAGCCTTTCTGAAGCTTATGCAAAAGTGTGCTGCAGCCCCAATCTTAAACTATTTCTCTCCAGAAAGGGAAATGGTGGTGGAAATACATGCTAGTGATTTCACTTTGGGTTGCATCCTTTTTCAATTTGCTGAAAAAAGACTACCACATTTCGCTTTACACTCCTGCAAACTGAATAACGCATAGGGAAATTACAAGATCTAAGATAAAGAACTGTTAGTGATATTGGAAGCATGCAAAGAATGGCGCCAATACCTGGTTGAAACCGAAAAACTAATAACTGTGTATACAGATCACCAAAAGCTGCAATATTTCCTCACATTGAACATTTGAAGCAGGCGCCAAATCCATTGGGCACAAAAGTTAGTATTTTACAACTTCACAATGGTTTACTGCCCAGGCACAAGACAGGGCAAACCTGACACATGCAGTCGATGGGCAGAGTATTGCTCTAATGAGGGAGCTGTACACCGTGAACAAGTGATATTGAGGCCCGAACGTTTCTCACTGAGTTCGGTAAAGAGAACTGTAGAAGGCGAAATTCAAATATGCCTAATCATGGGTGGCACAGCAGATGATATAAGCATGGGTGATATACAGGATACTGCAAAATAGAACAATTTGGACTCCATGATTTGAGTAGAACCATTAGACACAAAGGCAAGGTTACTAATAAAGGGTTCAAGAATGGTAATAGGCCACCATCCTTAGGCCATGCAGGAAGAGATAGTCCTAGCATGGGGATAATTAATTATTAGAAGCAGTATTGCAATTGGGTTACATGTGGGAACTTACAGGAGAATTGCTCCTCATAGCAGGTTAGTGGTTAAAAGCATTATTTGTACTTGTGCCGGCGTAATTGATCCTGATTATACCGGCGAACACAAAGTATTACTATTCAACCATTGAGACACTGACTGTCACCTTTAACTTGGCAACTGTATTGTCCAGCACATGATAGCAAAAATTAAAACTTTTGATAGGATTGAAAGAGACAACCTACAAGATACTGAAAGAGGCAGGTCGGCATTCGGCAGTACAGACATTCTAAAAAGAGCTATAACTATGCAAAAGTTGGAACTGGTAGTTAGCCAGCTACATGCAGCAATAGATCAGAATATACTCTGGTATGATACAACCAAAGTATCCAAACAAACACTAAGGACTAGCACTATACTAGCCTGCAAGGAATTGAAGAAATTCAATCTGAAATTCATGGTAGAATCCTAAAAGCGATACCTGGTGATAGGGAATGGCTTAAAGGAAAAAGGTAAGTTGCAGAAATTAAGTGACAATGGTAAACATTTCCCAACAGACTGGACCCTATCTAACGAGTTACTTTACTACAACTAAAGACCATAGGTAACAAAAAACCAGGACTTTCATACAATAATAGCTGAATGGTGTCTTAATTTACTTTTTAATTTTTAATTTGATATATGTGTATCCAAAGGGCATTCAAGGTGAAGCCTTAAGAGAATAGAGATCATGTTAGGAATACCGGAATCCAAGACCAAGGACCAACCCTAAGTAGGGTAACCACAGTTGGAATTGGAATCTCTAGTCTACAAAACCCCATTCTGGGCCCCTTACTGGGCCACCACATCATTATACATGTCGATCTCATCTGCATCCCGTGACTATATTGCCATAGAATTGAATGTGTAAGAATTATCCTACAGTCACTTGGCAGAAGTATTCATGATCTGAGACAATGGTTAATTGCGGTTAAGCCGTATGGTGGGGCAGTGCCGGTGGGGATGGCAACAGCTGTGTGCGAGCACATGGTCAGGTTCACAATCAACAACCACTGGCAACTCTCAACATTCAACGGTCAATTGACCTGCCATAAATTAAACTAGCTAATATTTTGTATAACCTCCTCTTGCTTCTAAAACTGCAGCCACCCTATCAGGCACTGATTTCCACAACTTCTCAAAAAACTCCTGAAGAATTGTCTCCCAAACCAATAGTAATACATGTGCAAGTCTTCTCCTAAGAGCCTCTTTTCCTCCTGGAGTATCTGCATTCCTTGGATACTGCTGGTGCAATTACTTTTTAAGCTCAACCCATACATGCTCAATAGGATTTAAATCAGGAGAATAAGGGGGGTGGTCCACAACCTCAATACTATTTCTCACTAACCACTCCATAACACTATATGCCTTGTGAACAGGAGCATTATCTTGCTGAAAAAGAACATCTTCAAGTTGTATACCAATGGAAATCATCTGATGAATAACAGGAAAAAGATATCTTCTCAAAAGTCTAACATACCTGGTCTTATTGATAGTTTGAGTAATAGGAACTAATGGACCTTTTCTTTTACCCCAAAAGCACTCCCAAACCATGAGTGAGATTCTCTTATCCTTCTCCTTTAGGTGTACACAATCAGCCAACCACCTCTCTGCAGGTTCTCTGAATACCCATTGTTGTTTTGGATCCTTGGATTTCTCCACACTGCACTCATCACTCCAAATCACCCTTTCAGAATCCTCAGCTGTCCAGTCCCTATGAGCTCTAGCCCATCTCAATCTCTTAGCCACATGATCAGGCTTTAGGCTAGGTCTTGACTTGGGTAATGTTTGCCTCTCTGAGTACCCGGTCTACTATGCAGGCAAATTTAGGAGGCAATGATATCCAGTCACACTGGGTAGCACAAAGAGTTACCAGTATCAAGAGAAATACCGGGTGCATAGTGATCCCTGAAGGCACATCTGGTCATTTTCCAGTTGGACTTGGCTGCCTGTATAATTGTGCGACGCTGTTGACCACTCAAAATAGGTGAGCAACCGGGGAGATTTTCAAGAGATTGGCGTTCACATGCCTAGACAAGAAAGCTCTTAACTGTTGTCCATGGGTGTCTAATAATTTGAGCCACCAAGGCAATGTTCTGAAGGCAGTAGAAAAAGGCAATTATCATACCCTTCTCTGTAAGGCTCATTTCTCTCTGGGTGGTTTTAGATGGGGATCATTTTTTTGCTGCATACTTCATATTTCCAGAACGCTTAACCATTGGTAAAAAAGGTTGATGAAATTAGTAAATTAATTAATTAGGTCAGGGAGGCTTGGGTGGGTGTAGATTTGTGAATGGTGATGTTCTTGATGGGGTGAATGGTCAAGATCAACTTTACACTTTGTTGAAAGGTGGCATTTTGGCGAGGCAGCTTAGTTATCTGAGACTAGTTTCACGAACACTTCTGCTGTGTGACTGTAGGTAGATTGCTACTGTCTGTCCAACAGGATCCTGTTCACAGGTTATCTACGAGGAGACCTTTGGCTAGGTCAGGGAAGTGTGAGAGCGCCAGTCCATCAACTACCCTGAGAGCTGCTAGGCTTCAAAGATGTGATGTTTTTGGCATAGGCTGTAGGTAACAGGACAGTTTTGCACAAATATATGGTATCAAATGGTAACAGATCTCAAAGAGAAGCCAATATATTGGCACCTATCATGTGATAACAAGAAGAGTCCAGAACTCTGAGGCACACTAACAAAGAAGCTGATGGACTTCACGAAGTGTTGCACCAAGTTTCAGGAACAGGCTGTGGTTGCTGGAATGTTTTCCAATACCAGAATGGTGATTGAAACCCGGTTAGCAGGGGCAACCAATGGTTGCCAAACATGCAATTATGTGTCAATCAGGTAGAATAACTTCCTGCGAATTAGTAGGATGTGCACCTGAAGATATCCTGCGGGTTGATATGCAGTTATAGAGGTTTGAAGTCAGGGAACCTAGGAAGATTGCAATTAGGACTACCTTTTCATATACAACCCACAGATGCAACTAATCAATTCAACAATGATAGTAACACTTGGGGCCAACCCAGTTCAACTTGAGAACTAGGCCATAACTCAGAAGACTCTGATAATCCGATAATTTTTATTGTGAAGAACCTGCTCCCCAGTTAGCTATATCATAATTACTGAATCGGGGGAGGTGATTTTCAGAGTCTTGAGGTGTTCACACCTTTGAAGAATATCCAACATTGCAAGTGCTAAGCAGAGATGTACATACTTATATCATAGATATATGTAGTCTGTAAAACCTCAGATGTGGAATATAAATATTGTAGTACCTTCCCAGCTTTTAGACATTATCAAGCAATACAGAAGTGGCCTTAATAATATAATATTGTTTTTAGTATTCTATACTACTTTCCCTTTTTGACTTAGCTGTTACTAGTCGTAAGCAAAATGAGTGATATCCAAGCCTTCCTAGACAATCTCTGTCTATAGAAACGAATCTTGGTTGGCCTTGACAACTGTGAAGTCTTTCAGGTTGTCTCCCCCTAACACTTGCCCTGCCAGGTTAAACTTTGATTTGGTTGGGTTGGATTATGTGGCTGGTGCTGGTACCTTCAAGTGTTGGTGTAGCCCCCTTGTATGGCTCTAGCTCTGGCTAGAGTGCCTTCCATAGTGACACAATATAGCAGGATGGGGTTCTGTCTGTGTGGCCAACACCAATGACTGTCTGATGGGACTAGATACAGACTGTCCTGGGGCTTTCAGGTGGTTGATGTGTCAGTGGGGCTAAGGGGATTGGATAGTTCCTGTGGCGTCTGGTGTGTGGGGCTTGTTAGGGGCTGACTAGGGGTCGAGAGGCGCCTGTAGGTACTGGTCAAGCTCACCTCAGGTTGGGCAGAGTCTAATTAAGCCTTGCCTGTATGGCTTGGATTGCTAACATTAACTTTCTGAGTGCTGTAAGGCTTCCAGGCAGGCCGGCTGGCTGATGGCCAGGTGTGCAGAGAGCCAGTTTTGACCACCTGGTTGGACTTGTTCGGGTCTTGTGCGCTGTGCTTTGTGTCCTCTTTTAGGTTTCCTTGGTTTGGTCCTGGGTACGGCAGGAGGGTGCAGGGTACCAGGAGTGGGAGACAAGTCCTACTTACAATTTCAGTCTGTTACCACCTCCATATATTTTCTTTGTTTTTGGGTTGGTGTTTTGGTTACAGGCATTAGGTACAGGTCCTCGTTACTGTTACACTCTATGCAGGTAACTGGCAAAGCAGGTTCACAGGGTCGATGGCTTGCCCTGAGGGGAAAAAAGGTGAACATGTTGGTCTCCTCCTCCCTGCTTTTGTGCCCCTGTGAAGTTAGATTATTTTGGTTGTCTCTTGTGGTGGGTGTGTTAGTACTCTGGTATTTAGACCAGGAGGTCATGTTTTATGTTTTCTGGACAAGGAACCTGGTTGTATTGGTCTTTTGTTCGGCTTTGGCTAGACTTAGTTCTGGTTGGCTTCATATCACAGGGCCTATAGGCTGGGACCACACACGGCACTGGGTTGGTTGATAGTCTTGTAATACTTTCTTGTGTGAGCATGTCTCGGACATGGCATGTACTGGACCTTAGACTTGGTAGGATAAGAATTAGTGGTATTCTTGTTAGCTATATCCCAGTGCCAGCTGGGTCTCATCATAAGCCAGTATTGGCACTATAAGTTTAAATTAATTAAGTTGACTTCTGAGTACTTGCCTCGTACTTAGTTTCATCCCATCTTGGAACATGAATGTACCCTGCGGCCAATCCAAGCTCTTGATTTATATCTCACAATTGGTGTCAAGTCTTTAACTTCTAACACAGTTTTGGGCCTTGTCATTAATGCCTCCTTTTACTTTGATGTAAGTTCTTACTTCCTTATGACTATATTTATGTTTGTTTGCTTACATCGCCTCGTAACCATCACAATGACTAAGGGAGCCTCGTGCCTCACGCTTAGGTCTGCTCGACTTTTGTCGCTGGTTATATCTCATTCAAGTAGGAATAACCTCGTCCTAGAAGCTAACATCTCTTACTTTCGGTATCATATCTCTGTGCTTTCTTGACAATTTTATCCCACTGATAATGAAGTATCTACCTCTTTTTCTGCCCTTGTTTCTGAAATCGAAACAGTTTGCAGTTTTGTCATGGTTGATGTGGCCATTACTCCTACAGTTATCACCAGTTCTGCTGTCTTCACAGTCACTTCAGTTACTATTGTGGTCTCTGTTTAAGGGTTGGAGCTAGACCCAGAGAATTCTCAGGGTCAAGCAGATAACCACCCTAGTGGGAATATTGTACTGGCGGTTCTCTCAGTCCCACCTGCAGCTCTGGTTGTAGACGGTATTGTCAGTGCCCTGGTTCCTGGTTCGCTGGGGCTGGAGGAGGGGCTTGATCCTGGTATGAGTCGGGTGGTTTCTGCTGTGGTGGCTCCAGTTGCAGTGGTATTACCTCCTTCCAGGTGGAAGGTGCTGGAGTCCTCTGTGGCTGAGCCTGTGGCTGCTTGAGGTAATGCATCTAGTGGCATCCCTCATGTGGCTATGGCTGGTGATGAGGGCTGCCATCCACTCCAGTTACTAGACCTGGGCCTGGAAGTTTAAAGAGAAGGAAGGGTAAGAAATACAGGGTCAATGTTAATCAATGTTCACCAGCACCACTTGTCCCTAACGCTGAAGGGTCCTGGCTTTCACCAGTTCATGAAAGCTAACCTGCTACTATGAAGTGCATTGTGGGTCCACTGTCTGTGGAGGGAGATCAAGCATCTGAGGAGGAGTTGAAAACCTGGGCGTGTATGGCCAAGTGTTGGCGGCTCTGGGTCACGGCCATCATAGCATCTTCCTTCATGGTATTTGGGGCATACTACTACAGTGGTGGAAATCAGATAATGTACGACAGTTAGTAACACTGCGGGCAGAGAGCCCTGGCCCAGTGGGAGGGCTTTCTTGTGTGTTGACTAGCTTGGATCACCCCTCTTTCTATTGCTGCAGGTTTTTGCTTTTGGTTGCAGGTATAGTCTGCTGGGGTATCCCGAGATCATTGAGTTGGGACAGTCAGGTGGATTTCTGTTATGAAGGCGGTTATCACGGGGTTACCTTGAGGTGTTGGTGGGGAATTTTGATATTTTCTATGGGTTACTTTGCTGGCAGGAAAGCTGGGCTAAGGAGGATATTGTTTACAACTGAGAGCTGGATATTTAGTGTTTGTGTTAAGTCATCTTGCCGGAGGTTTAGTTAAGTCATAGTCAGTAGTATTAAGGTTGCGACAACCTGGGGGCCCAGCCCAGGGGTGTAACAAGGTCTCCCTCTGGGAAGATGGATCCCAAAGCTACAACTGCACAAAAATCAATCATTGTCCCAATGGAAACAAATGTAATAAATTCCTAACTCTCAACAGTAGAGTTTTTTGAAGAATCAAAAAGGTATAAGTTTTAATATCCTTAAGCTACATCTTTACTCAATTATGTCCTGGTTTTGAGAGGGGGTTGATTGCCAGAGTATAGGAGAACAGGTATATACTAAAGTAGATTTCATATATAGCCAGTTGCTCCGTATCACTACTCTGCCTTCGCAAGCACCCAACTATCTTGGGTTGTGGACTTAATGTCTATGAATTGGACTAATGATCCTCGGTCGCGAAGTAGACTACTCGCTAGTTTACTAACATCGACCTGACAGAAGTGTTATAGACATTGCATCTAAAATGCAAGTGCAGGAGTAAAAATTCATCTTATCGTGGACATGTCAGTGGCAAGCTGACATGCCGGTAGGGATTCAATACCAACTATGTAACTCTCTACCCATATACAATTAGTATTCTACAAGCATGCACAGCACCTGAACATCTATCTGGTACTACTCTACTCCACATCAATCCCGATGATGACTACGTAGCTCCTCTACTTGACCTTGTTGGAGGTTGACTAACAAAAGACTCTTCTCTTAGTCAACCATTCTTGAAGTCTGTCTCATCCTGACATCAGACTAAGGTCTGAGAGTCCAAAATGATTCTCTAATATTATTACACTTTCAGGGCAACAAATATCAGTTACCTCACCTATAGGCCTCTGACAACCTCACATAGTACCTCTGACTTCCAAGTAGTATTACTCTACCAGTTCTGGTCTCATTTGCAAGAAACTACCTGGAGACATTCTCCAGTTTCATCTCTGCACGCTGTTATATCCACTGGACAGCTTCTGGCTGGATGAAAGTTGTGTTCATATACTTTGTTATAGGTGTGTCTCCACTTACCGACCTTTACTAGACTTACAGCAACTCTCCAGCTGTAGCCCATGACATGAGGGACTTAGAACCTGGCCAGCTTGGGGTCAGCTACCATACCTCCAAGTTACATCTTTTTAGGAGTGCAGCTGATTGTGTGTGAGTCATCTGCAAAGCCTGAGATGCAAATACCATGTATAGTTTCATGTGACAAACAATCTAATATCTCCTACTCAAGTCCAGTGTAACAAGTTCCTTTCAAGGTACAGTAACTTGGCTCCAGACCTTGGTAACCCATGGGCCTGTGTAGGGTAACTCTGGGCTTAATGTAGGGTAACTCTACCCAGACTCACAGTGGAGCAATTGCCGGTAACTCCCGGATTGACTACTTTGGTTACCCTACACTGTAGGGTAACCACTGCTGCTTACTCATTCTTGTGTACTTCTTAGTATAGCTTAGCATGCCTAATTAAGGTACCAAACCAACAGTATCTGTGCTAGGTAGATTATGCCCTATCACCATTCCTACTGCCGTATTCTCTTGACACTGGTATAGACATAGGTTTAGATAACTGTACTAGTAGTCCGTGGACACACGTTACAAGGGGCTACTTGTATGCCAGTATTGGTGGTACGGGTTTAAATTAAATTTGGTAGAATTGTAAATGCTTTCCTCAGCCATATGTTCACCCCATCTTGGAATGTCAAGGTATGCAGCTGACCAATCAGAGGCCTTGATTTCTATTCTAAGATAAGCTTCGTGTCTTTAACCTTGAGTACCTTTCTAGGCCTAGTTTGTTAATCCTTCTTCAATGTTTACTGAAAGTGGTTTCCTTCCTTTACCTATCATTACATCAGTTCGTTGATGTTGCCTCCTCACCCTCACAATGTCTAGTAAGCCTCCACCCACTTTATCAGGTCTACTGAACATTCGTCACTCGTTATGTCTCGTACAGTCCAGAGGAACCTTCCCCAAGAGGCTGTAGTCTTTTCCTTTGGCATCACCTCTCAGTTGTTTCTTGGCGATTTCATTGTAATGGGAAGGAAGCGTCTATCTTGTCAGCCAATCTGATCTCTGAACACTGAATAGTTGCCGCCAGGGTTATTGTGGGTTGACAAAATTAACTACTATTCAACGGAGGAAAATCTTCAATGAAGCCAATCACACTCACCCACCAATCCTCTATCATAAAAACTAATAAAAAAATTAGAAGATGTAAATATATAGTAGAAATTAATATTTGGTATACCATCTATCAGCTTTAATAATTGCCTCTATTCTATCCACCATTGATCCAGTTAAAGTATCAAAAACCTTTGGGTCAAGAAGTTCCCAACAATGAGGGACGACCTCTATTATTGCCTTCTTGACCACATTGACATGACCTTTCATAAGATATAGCTCAGGGTAGTGCTTGTAAAACTTACCTTTCACCAAAAATCAAATATTTTCAATTGAATTGCAATCTGCTGAATAGGCAGGAATTTCTTCAGTGTAATTCCCTGCCCTATGAGCCATCTCCTGAAAGGCACATGAGTCTTAGCATTCACAATGATAAAAAATACCTCTTCTTCTCCAGCCTGTTGTCTGATATTCTCCCATATCTCTAGCAAGTCACTATGATCATAAACATCAATAATTGACTTCCCAGTATCTCCACCCCTAGCAGATGAAGGATCAGGAAAAACAGGCAAAAAAAACCATGCATTTAACTATCAAAACAACCAGTCATCATCTGGTTAATCCCTCTCTCCACTCTCCTAGCTTCAGGTTCAACACAATCCATTTTCCATTTCTCATATGAGTATCTGAAAACCCATTTCCTCCTCTTTCCTGCTCCTGTTTCCACAGCTACCTCATCCCCCCATATTGCCTTCCTTCTCCACATCTCCTTTGTCCAATGCCTATGAGTTAATGCCCCTTCTAACCTCTCTTGAGCTAGATCCTCATCTAAATAAACTCTGTCTTGTGCTATCCACTTTCTGAGATGCTTTTTTTCAAGGCTTCTCCTTACTGTCCTACTAGAAACATTGGGAACAACTTGCTCATCAATGCCAGAATAGGTAGTATGGTGATTTTTAAGAGCTTCCTCCCTGATAGCATCAGCCTGTAACTTGGTAGTTTTAGGATATCTACCTCCACTCTTATTCTCCTTGCCCTCTTGATGTCCTTTTGGAATTGTGTCTCTGACAGTAGTGTAGGAGATATTAAGGTAGCGGGAAATTTGCTGATATCTCATCTGAAGCTCCTGTAATCCGAGAATCCTCCCCCTGGCAAACTTAGCGAGATTTGTTGAGGAAATAGGTTTTTTAGCATGACTGCGAAGCATAGAAGGCATAATTTATTGAAAGAATAATTTGAGCAGAATAGTTTCTTCTCGGTTCACTAAGAGCGATGTTTTTAGATAATGTGGAGAGTGTGGGCTGATGAAGAGGGGTAAGTTGCCATCCATTATTGAATCACGGTTAATTTTGTCAATGCACAACAGTATCCCGCCTACCGGAGGTGTGCCCTTCAGGGAATGTTGCACCAGTGGTTATCCTGCCCCATCTTCAGCTTCCCTCACGGATTGTGGTATTGGTGGTCTGGTTCCTTATTTGTCAGGACTGAGGGTCATGCATGGTACTAATGTGAATGGGGTAGTTCCTTGCTTGGTGGAGCACACTCCAGTGGTATCATCTACTCCGGGGGGAGAGGTGCCTGAGTCGTCTGTGGCTGAACCCTTGGCCGGTCCAGGTAACAATTGTAGTGTTGTTCCCACTCTAGATGTAGGTCAGGATGAGGGTGGTCTGTGGACCCCTGTTGCTAGACTTGCCGCTAGGAGAGAGAAGAGGCTGAAAAATAAGAGGTAATGTGTTAAACAGGATCAAGCTCACCTGTGCTAATTTTTCTCAACTGGGAAGGGTTGTCCCCTTCTCCTCTTCGCAATAGCCAACCAGCTACTATGGAGTCAATTGTAGTCCAGAATCTCTAGAGAGTGTTAAGCAATGTGAGGAGGACTTGATTAACAGGGCATGTTGTGCCAAGTACTGACTGCTTCATAAACTAGTCATCCTTGCAGCTATTGTCAAGGTATTTGTGAGTTGCATTGTGACTGTGTCCTCCACCGATAATTTACAACAGTGCATACCCCATTGGCTAAGAAGCCCTCATCCTATAAGTCAGCTTTGCTTTGTGTCTATGCACAAGGGTTTTTTGGGTGTTTCGTTTGTAGTGGAATTAGGAGTGGCATGTAGGGTGGTCGCCAGAGCTGTCTCAGGATCCTTAAGTGCAGATGCTTTGCTGGACCTCTGCGGTGGAGGACGTTATTAATGGGTTACATTCAGGTAGAGGCAGTGGATTTTTGTATTTGTACTGGTTAGTTGGCTGGTGAGAAGGCTTGCCAAATGAGGATTTTCTTTACCATGGATGGTTTTGTATTTAGTGTTTGTATTAAGGCATGGTGTGGGCATGTTTAAGGAACTAGATCAGAGGTTTTGTTGGTTCGTAGTTAATGGTATCCATATTGCATAAACCTTGGGGCCTGGTGTTGGGCCTCATCATATTCCCGTGTTAGCAGTATGAGTTAAAATAAAATTAGATTTAATTCTCAGTTCTATCCTCATTCTTTCCTTCACTCCCCCTGAATGGAGAGCATCTCTACTCTCAATGATGTTTGATGCAGGGTAGTTATCCAAGTTCACACATTATCTTGCCATTGACTGTTGTTTTGTGGTTGAGGTGTCTTCTACTTGTTTGCGTTCTGTTTCATCTCTTGCTGGATATCACTACCACGATACTAGTACTCTGAGCATTACAGTACCATCTCTTACCAGACTATTTTGGTATACAGTCTTTGGCTCCTGTCTATTATCTACTCTCAGGTTTCGCATTCAATTGGGGAGATTGAACATTATGTTTAGGAGAATCCCCCATGCTGTCCTTTGGACCATCTCATGTTTCTTGTGCTGTTTTAATAGAGTCCTGAGTTATCACAGTACAAAACTACAAGGGGTTTACTTAATAACTGTCCTGTGTAGTCAGTTCGTCATACATGCCCTACCATTCCTCAGGTGGCCAAGGCAGTACAGGCCCTGCCGCTCCTGATTACATTTTGGATCTTGAATTGGAATCCTACAATGATGTTTCTTGCTATTTCCTTCGAGTTTCTGTCCTGATAGGTTTTACTATAATTTAGTCACACAACTCCTCCCCCCCTCAATTGGGATGCCATTGACCCTAGAAAGCCTTCACCCTCTGGTGAGGCTTTCATGATTGCCTATTGTGGTGGGGGATGCTTGGCTGCCTGAGACTCGGATTGTTAGTTCGTTGCGGAGGTTTTGGTCACCGATTGTCATTGTATAATGATCCCTCCTTGGATAGTTAGTTCTTGGCGATGGGCAATGATACTTCTCTTCTTATGATAGCACTAGGCCTCTGCCTACGTAACCAATAGTACAAGACCTCTGTCTTCTACTGGGAATGCCTGTCGTAAGCTTTCTCTAGCTCATCTTCGTGAAGATCATTTCTTGGCATAACGATAACATTGTAATAAAGATAAAGCCCATGAAGGTGTTCTACATTCGTTAAAGTAATAAGTAGGAAAAGTACTGAGAATTGAATCTAATTTTGTTTAAACTGGTACTGCCAACACTGGCATACGACGAGCCCCCACCAGCACAGGGATACCGCTAACCGGTATACCACTAATCCTAAGCTAACTAAGTCTACGGCCCCACACCTGCCATCCCCGAGTCATCTCCACACAAGAACTAATGACAAGATCATCAAACAACCCAGCGCCCGCCCCGGTCCAAGTCGATAGCCACAGTGGTATGAAGCAAACTAGCACCAAGAGTAGCCGAAGCCGAGCATAAGACCGACCCGACCAGGTTCCTCATCCAACAACAAATAAATCACTACCACCCGGTCTAAATACCGTCCAGCAATACCTCTACCACAGTAGAAAACCAAACAAAACACACAAACTAATCCTAGAGGCGACACAATGGCAGGGAGGAGGTAACCAAGATGTCCAGCTCTCGCACCCGCATGCGACACCGTCGACCCTATGAACTGACTTTGCCAGTTGCCTCCGAGGAGCGTACCGGTAAGGAGGACCTGTACCTGCTGCCTGTCCAACAAACAAAAACAGGATAATCAAAGGAAATACATAGAGGTGGTGACAGACCGTAAAGGTCAGTGGGGCCTATCACCTACCTGTGGTGCCTTGTCTCCCCCTGCTGTACCCAAAACCAAAACAAAGAAACCAAACAAACCCCACAAAACCCAGCACGCAAGACCCAATAATGTCCAACCAGGTGGTCGCAACCCACTATCTGCACAGGTGGCCATCAGCCAACCGGTCCGTTGGGGAGCTTTACAGCACTCAGCAGCTTCCCTCAACAGCCCAGGCCGGACTGGAAACACTTAATTAGACTTCGCCCAACCTGATGCAGGCCTAACCTGTGCTCCCAGGTGCCTCTTCCCCTCCAATCAGACCCCGCCAAGCCCCACACACCAGGTGCTGTAGAGCCCATCCAGCCCCCCTAGTCCCTTAGACAGATCAACCATCCAATAGCCACGGGACAGCTGATACCTAGCCCGATCAAGCAGCCACTGGTCTTGGCCACCAAACAGAGCACAATCCCCCTGCCTCACATAGCCGAGGGGGGCCCACCAGCCACAGCCAGGAGCCAAAAAGCATGGGGCACTAATACCCAAAGGCACCAGCACTGGCCACACCGTTCAACCCTGCTGAACCAAAGTCCAACCAAGTCTGGAAAGAGTTAGGCTGAGCCAGCCTAAGCCAGCCCCACAGGTCCGGAAACCCAAACCAAATGACGGGCAAGAGGTGCCCCCAACTGAGGCGACAGGGAGGGGGAGGGTGAACGAACAGAAGCAGACAAACAGAAGGTAGGCCCCACTTGCAATGGGTGAAGCTGCCAACCACAATCCACAACCGAACCACCCAAACGTGCAGAAAACATGAGTATCTGGCAGCCAATCATCCCACACCACCCCAGGCAGCAATGAAAAACCACACTGGGGGGTAAGTCTTTTCAGGGTCAAAGCCATCACCACTGAGGCGAGGAGGAGACACCTGACTGAATCACCATAAATGCCGCAAGGACAAACACTCGAAGGGAACGGCGATAAACAACATGGTAGGATTCCGACAATAGAAACAAAATGGTAACGAGGGGGACCTGGGCAGGTACCGCCGTGCCACCTGAGGAATGATGTGGCCGGTACGATGAGTTTAAACTTGGTAAGGTCCTCAGTCAAACCCAAGGGCATTTTGTATCGTGAGAACTAAAGACTCCATTAAAACCCAACAAGAAACATGGGCTGGCCCAGAGAACGACACTGGTGATCCCCCCAAACACAATGTTCAATCCCCACAATCGAACACAAAATGCGAGTAGACGATAGACAGGAAGCCAAAGACATTTTACCGAAAGGAGCTGGTAAGCAACCGTGATGAATCGCTGGAAGTGCTAGCATTGTGAGATAGCCAGCAAGCAATGAAACAAGAAGCAAACATGTAATCCGCCACCCAACACCTAACAGACCTCAACACTAAAAACCGCAGGAACTTCTCAGCGAACTCAGATATCTCCCCCAGAATCCAAGGCATCAAGGCCCACCATGGGGGCGAAAGAATAACCCAGGGCTAAGCGATGGCAAGAATGAGGAAAAGTATTTAAAACAAAGTGTGAAGAACCTATCATCCTCGGCCGAATCTGACTCCTTATATAGTGTTCTTCCTGCTCATAGTCATGTGACTCAAAGTAGTCACATGTGCGAAACCAAATCATAACCAACTAGTCATGTGACCAAAATGGTCACATACTCAAAATGCATGACCTCATAGCGAGGTCATGTGCAAAAAACTCATAAACCAATCATAACACAATAAACAAATCATATGACCCGACTGAGTCATATATGTGAAACCCATGACCTCATAACGAGGTCATCTGCGAAACATAAATCATGTGTGCAAGGCAAACCTGCAAGGCACACTTGCAAGGCATCCTCGTCAGGCGCATGTCCCATGACTCATATTTGAGCCATGTGCGAATGCATCACAAATCCCATACATAATAAATCATATGACTCAAATGAGTTATATGTGTGAAACAATAACATACCTGTGACTCATAACCATGTGTCACATGAAAGCCTTTTCCTCGCCAAGCCACATTCGTGACACATTGCCAGCTGCACCTATTACAACCCGTGCCTACCTTCGGTTTGTCTGCTTTAGGTCCCATCACCTGCCCCAATCTTGCTGCGTTGGTCACTGGTGCTTCTTGCCCCTTGTTTGGTCTCTGCCTTTGCTGCCCCTGTGGGGCTGGTCTTGGATTGTCCTGCCTGACCTCTACCTAGCCTGGTTGGACTTTGGTTCAGTTTG
Source organism: Tuber melanosporum (assembly GCF_000151645.1). NCBI lineage: Eukaryota > Fungi > Ascomycota > Pezizomycetes > Pezizales > Tuberaceae > Tuber > Tuber melanosporum. Next base: position 104,910 of record NW_003298794.1, read on the forward strand.
GTTTCATGATGTGGCTAGTACCTGTCCCTTCAGGTGTTACTGTGACCTCCTTCATGTCTCCCAACAATGGATGGTGGGCCCCCCTCGGCTACTCAGTCTTGATGGCTGGGGCTCTGTTGGTGTGGCCCTGCCGAGCAGATACCACTTGATGCTTGGAATAGGCTGTCTTGTAGCTGTCTGACAGTTGACCTGTCTGAGTGGTTCAGGAGATTGGATGGGCTCTGTGGCAACTGTTGTGCGGTGCCTGGGGGGAGGTGACTGGCGGGGGGAGAGGCACCTGTGAGCACCAGTTGTGCCTGCCATACCATGGGTGCTGTGTAATTAGGATTTCCGGCAAGGTCTGTGCTACTAAGCTTAAGCTCCTTAGTACTGTAATGCTTCCTGATAGACCTGCTCGCTGATGGCATCTTTTGTGTATAGTCAGTTGCGACTATTTGGTTGGACTTCTTTGGGTCTTATATGCTAGGCTTTGTGGAATTTGTTTGGTTTTCTTGTTTTGGTTGCAGGTATAGCAGGAGGAGGAATCGCACCACTGGTCTGAGATAGGCTCCACTGACCTGTTCAGTAAGCTACTACCACTATGTTTTTCGTTTGTTTGTTGTGTTTGATTTGGTTTACAGGCAGCAGGTACCGGTCCTCCTCAGCTGTACCCTCTTCAAAGGTAACTCGCAAAGCAGGTTGATAAGGTCGGTGACATGGCATGCAGGCAGGCGACCTGGCCAGGTTGGTTACCTCCTTACTCTCCTGGTGCCTCTTGTATAGTTAAGATGTTTTTGGTTTTTGATTGTGGTAGGTGGGCTGCATGTTGGTATACAGACCTCATGGTAGGGTATTTTTGATTGTTGAATGAGGAACCTTGTTGGGTGGGTCTTTGGTGCTGCTTTGGCTACCCTTAGTCCTGGTTGTCTTTATCACAGAGGGACTATGGGCTTGGACTGGGGAGGACGCTGGGTTGTGTGATGGTCTTGTCTTCAGTTCTGTTGTGGGCATGACTCTGTGATGTCAGCTATCTTAGAATTAGTGGTATACAGGTTAGCTGTATCGCTGTGCCAATGGGGGCTTGTCGTATGCAAGTGTTGGTGGTTCAAGTTTAAATCAAATTACATTAGATTCCAAGTACCTTTCCTGTCCTTACCTACATTCTGATTCCATTGTCAGCTTGCCGGGCCATGATAATGTTTAATGCCCTGTAGTTATATGGCTTCACTGAGTATCCAGTCGTTGACAGTTGTCATGTTGCTCAGTGCTTCTCTACTTGTTTGTATTCTATTTCCTGGCTTACTGCTCCTCACTGCCACAATACTAGCACTATGAGTGTTTCATTGGGGTCACTGAAGAGCTCTTTTAGGTCCAACATCTCCAGCTCCCTGTCTCAGATCTATAGGCATGTTTCGCCTTCATTTGTCATGATTGAACATGGTGATTGGTGGAATCATCTCTGTTTTTTATTATGCCAGCTCATGTTTGTTGTATGGTTTTAACCCAGTCCGGAGTCTTCATATTACAAAATGCCCTAGTATTCGCTTGATATGTGTCTTGTATCCTCAACTCGTTGTAATGGCCGCATTGATCTAAAGTTGGCCAGGGCAGAACCTGCACTGCCCCTCCAACTTAGATTTTGTTTCTATAGTCAGAACCTACGATGTTTTTTTTTTTCCTTTCCCTTGGAGTGTCTGTCCTTCTGGCTTTGACTCTAATTCAGTCAGATATCTCCTCATGGACTGGGTGAGGATGGCATTGACCCTAAAAAACCATTACCCACAGGTACGGCTTGAATTATGTTGCCTGGGGTGGTGTGTGACAATACGCTGCCTGATGGTTGGGTCATCTATGCCTTGGAGTGGTCCCATTGCACATTGTGGTTGCCAGCTGTACTTATTATAAGTGGAGCCTCCCTTCTGTTTGCCTACACTTGTTATGCTCGGCCCCCCTGCCTCTGGCACCAGTTGCAATTGCCTTTTAGGTATTTTAAGGTCTGCGCCGTTTGTGTAACCTGTAGTGCTGGCTTTGGCCAGGTCTGCCTTACCTTTTCCCTGCTATCTTTGATTCTGTTTTGACCTGGTTGGAAGATGGTGGTGGTGCAAGTGCCTTTGGCTCTTGGTACTGCCTCGTTTCAGGCTCCTGGCTACACCCAGTAGGCCCCTCTTGATGACACGTTGTCAGGAGTTGGTGCTTTGTTGGTGCACCCAAGACCAGGAACTGCCAGATGGAATCAGGTCTATGCTGTCCTCTGGCAGTTGGATGGTTGATCTGTCTGAGGGGATGTGCGTGCTGGATCAGTCTACTGGCATCTGGTATGTAGGGCTTGAGGGGTGCTGACTTGGGTGGGAGAGGGACCTGCAAGCACCGGTCAGGCTCGCATCATATTGGGTGGGGTCCAATTGTGTGTTTTAGGCATTGATTAGGCTGCTATGGTACACCTGTTATGTGCTGCAAAGGTTCACGACAGATGTGCTAGTTGACCACGACCTGTTCTGATATTGGATTGTGACCACCTGGTTGGACTTGTTTGGGTCTCACGCACTCGGTTTTGTGGAGTTTATTTTGATTTCCTTACTCTGGTTACTGGTATCGCAGGAGCAGGCTGGGCACCATAAGTGAGAGATAGGCCCCACTGCTCATCTCGATCAGTCACCACCTCAATGTATTTCTCTAGTGCTTTGTACTTGTTTAGGCTACGCGCAGTGAGTACAGGTCTTGCTCACTAGTATACTCTACTTTGGCAACTGGCAAAGCGTAGTCATAGGGTTGACAGCTTAGCATGCTTGCATGAGAGGTGGACATGGATGTCACCTCCTCCATGCCACTATGCTGCCTGTGATGTTTAAACTTTTCTGGGATTTCTTTTGTGGTAGATATTGGTATCCTGACATTATTCAGACAGGGTACATGTGTTTAAGGTTTTTTTGGACAAGGAATGTGGTTGTGTTGGTCTTTTGTTCTCCTTGGACTACACTTAGTACTTGTAGGCTTCATACCAGAGGGGCTACGGACTTGGACCTGGCAGGGCGCTGGGTTGTTTGATGGTGTTGTAATTAGTTTCCTTGTGGGTATGACTAGGGGATGGTGGGTGAGAGGCTGTAGATTTAGTTTGCTTAGGACTAGTGGTATAAGGGCTAGTGGTATCCCTGTGCCTGCCGGGGCTTGTCATATGCCATGGTTGGATATACAAGTTTAAATTAAATTAGATTACCATCTTTGTACTTTCCTTGTCCTTGTCTTCTCACCACCTCAGTGGTGAGCTTTTGCACCTACCATGATCATTGATGCTGGACAGTTATATGGATTCGCCCAGCATACTGGTGGTGAGGGTTGTCATGTGGTTGAGAGCTTGATTGTTGGTTTATAGTGTTTTGTCGCCGCCTAGTTATCGCACAATACTGGCACTTCGAGCTCTTCATCACACTACCTTATGGTCTTCTTTCTGTAAAACATCTACACCTTCCTTTCTCTCATTTACTTACAGGTTTTGCGATTAATTGGCAGGATTGAACCTTGGGTCTGGGGAGATCACCTGTGATGTACCTTGGGCCACTTCATGTTTGTTAGGGGGTGTTAATGGAGTCCTTAGTTCTCATGATACAAAATGCCTATATTTTCTCCTTATGACGGTCCTGTGTCCTCCACTTATATTCCTCACCTCATCATGCCTCTGGTAGCTAGGGTAGTACTTGCCCAGCTTATCCTCTTAACATTTTGTTTCCACTGTTGAAATGCTACATTGATGTTTATCGCCTTTCCTGTTGAGCCTCTGTTGTTGTGGCATTTACGATTGTTCAGTCAAGTGTCTCTGCTTCGCCTCCGTAGGGATAGCTTTCACCGTGAATATCTTTACTCCTTGATATGGCTTTTCATAACTGCCTGGGGTAGTGTGTGAATATTGGCCTCCAGATACTCGTGTTGTCTGTATGTTGGGCTGATTGAGTTGGAGTTTGTAGTTTGTGGCTTTACACATTGCAAGTAGGACAAACCATCCATTCCTCTGCGTTTAAAACCAGTTCCCCCTGATTCCTTGGTACATTGGCTGGGCGTGACTCTTGCCTGTTGTTTGGTCTGCACCTCTTCTGAGACAACTGGGACTGTCCTGGCAGTGTTCCGCAAGACATTTTCCCGGCTTGGTTAGGCTTCAGCTTTTCTGTATTGCTTGGTGTCACAAGGGCTGGTTCCTTTGGGTATCTGTGCTGCTTCATTTCGATCTCCTGGCTACGGCTGGTAGGCCTCCCTCGGCTACGCGGTGTTGGGGGTTGTGGCTCTGTTAGTCTGTCCATAACAGGTAGCTGCCTGATGGTACCAGGTATTTCTTTTCCTGTGTCCCTCGGCCTCCTTGATCTGTCTGAGCAGTTGCAGGTGCTTCATGGGCCTTGCGGTATCAGATTTATGGGGCTTGGGTGGGGCTGGGTGGGGAGGAAGAGGCACCTGCAAGCACTGGTCGGACTCCGATCAGGTCGGGGGTGGTCTAACTAACTATTCCTGGCTGTACCTAGGCTGTTAAGGTTAAGCAGCAGAGTGCTGTAATGCTTCCTAATAGACCAGCAGGCTGATTGCCCCCTTTGCGGATAGTGGGTTGTGATCACCTGGTTGGACATGATTGAGTCTTATGCGCTATGTTTTGCAGTCCTTGTTGGGTGTTCTTGATTTGGTTACTGGTATGGCAGGAGGGGGCTTGGCACCACTGGTGGGAGATAGGCCCCACTGACTGTTTTGTCCGTCACCAGTTCTATTTACTTTTTTTGGTTTGATGTCTTTGTTTGGATTACAGGCAGCAGGTACAGGTCCTTCTTACCAGTACACTCCTCGGAGGCAACTAGCAAACAGGGTTCATGGAATAGACAGCCAGGAATCTGGGTGCACGAGATGGACCTGTCGCTTGCCATCTCCCTGCCATGGTGCGATGTGCAAAGTTGGTTTATTTGTTGGTTTCTTTTGTGGTAGATAGGCCTGAGGGAAGGTTTACAGACAGGGTGGTAGTGATATTTTGTTTGTTAGACAAGGAACTTGGTCGAATTGGTCTCTTGTTCGTTTTCTGCTATTCTTAGTGCTGGTTTCGCTTCAAACCAGAGGTGCCTTGGACTGGGACTGTGGCAGGCACTGGGTTGTTCAATGGTCTTCTCATAAGTTCTCATGTAGGCATGACTCAACAATGGTAGGTGCATTGCGGATTACTTAGTTAGCTTAGGATTAGTGGTATGCCGCTTAGATGTATCCCCGTCATGGCGGGGACTTGACATATGCTAGTGTTAGTGGTAAGAGTTTAAATGAAGTTTACAATCTGTTTCCTACTTACTGCTCATGTTATTACGAATATAAAATACCTTTACACTGTTTACCATTATTACCACCTCTAATACCATCACAAGGAGAGCCCTCTACAAGAGGAAGTGTTAGAGAAAGATTACACTAGGCAGTACAAATACAAGTCTTTCATCTTGTACTATCAGTAACATAGGCATAGGCCTAATAGCCATCATACAACCAAGGAAGAACAGAAGTAACATTCCACATGGCCAAGAACTAACTATCCCAAGCCGGATCACTACCACTGTCGTCAAAGTTATTTGGTGTAGTGAGGTATTTTCTGACCAAACTACCTGCCGCTTTACAACTTCCTGAACGATGTACCAGAGTTACTGACCACAGGATTATCTACTAATCCTGGAAAATAGCTACCTGTAAATCATTAGGAAGATATCCAGTAGTGATCTTTCTGTCGGATCAGGAGATATTGAGGTTTAAAGTGGGCAAGATTGGTCGGTTGCATACAAGACTACATGTACAGTACCCTAGAGGGCATAGGTAACAAAGACGATACCAATTCCTACATTGACGTGGTGAAGTGTTTGTAAGATGTGTCTTAGGTAACTGAGCTATTTCAGTCCAAGCCCAGGTACCAGCTTAAAGACTGATGATCGTGATTGTGATCCTACAACCCCTTGCAACTGACTTTTTATACAATTTCCACCAACCGAAATGTCACATTCACAATGAATCAATTGCCCTAACCATTTTTACCAATAGTTAACCGATCTGGAAATTCCAAGCATGGGGAAAAAAAGACACTATCATCCAAAACCTCCTGGTGAGAAATGATCCTGCAGAGAAGGGCATCATACTCACCTTTTCCTACAGTGTCCAGAATATTGCTTTGGTGGCTCAAATTATTGGACACCCTTGGACAACAGTTAAGAGCTTTCTACTGAATTCCGCCGGTCCGGATTTATTTGTT
>NW_003298794.1:112432-114441 GCF_000151645.1 Tuber melanosporum
ATGACTTACTATACCAGAACCTGAACCTTTGACGATCAATATGATAGAATATCTTCTATGTGCTTACAATGTCTGTCTTCCTCCTGCATCTTCCACAATAGACTTATATTGGTGGAAGCACATGTCATATATGCACACAGTACACCACCAGCAGTATAATGACCTTTATGTCCTGCTGGAAGAGGATTCAATATCAGATACCTGGTCAATAGATAGTAACTGAATACGAGCTGTCCAGAAGGTAATAATATTTCTCAGGCATGGTTAGAGTAGTAGAGACTTTAATTCCACTATTACTGAATAATTCTATCTGCAACTAAAGTATCATGAAAGTTGACTTCAATGTACCTCACCTTTCTAGACATAGACCTAGGGAAACTCTGGGCTCTGAAAAGCGTAAAAGATAAGGAAGCTGTGGATAAACAGAGTGAGGAGGACAAGGTACCCAGTCAATCTCCATTGATTCCTCCAAGACTAGAGTTTACTCCTAGAGTACCACGATCCTCATGGGTTTAAAGATCAATGGCTTATCTACCCTAATGTCACCAGACCAGGTAACTAATATAGCAAGATGACCTGCTAGAGTAGTAGTGGTGTTAAAAGATGTTCAGAGAGATATAACATCATCTGTTGACACTGCAAATAATTCATTCAATCAGCTCACATGAGTTGAACAAGAAAACACCCTCTACCAAATTGACATCCAAAGACAAATCGTGGAAGGAAAGAAGATCCATGACAAAGACATAGGAATCCTATTAAGGCTGTGACAAGGAGTGCAGGATGAGGTAAAATCAATCAAGAAGTGAGTAGTAATGGAAATTTCAGAAGGGTTGCTACAACAAGCTGCCAGACAGGAACATCTGGAAGGGATCACCTCACAGTTACACCACTGCAGGTTAGAACCCGACCTGTTGCTACCACAAGCAGTTGAAGAAATAAACAAGGACATGAAAAAATGAAACAAACTGGTGAATAAGGCTTTTGAAGATAGAGATGCAATTTTTCATCATGAAATAAAAATAAATAGAGGGGCACTTGAGACCCAACAGAGTGAGCTGACAAAGATTGGACAAGCAGTCCAAGAGCTCCTCACTACTGCAAAGTTAAAGGAGATACTTCTGGAGAAACAAGAGGTGGATAAGTACATATGGATGGAATCTGTACAGGATGAGGAAGAATACTATACTCAAATGACCAAGTGAGATAAGGGCAAGCAGGTAGCCAAATCCAAGTCAACTCATAAAGGAATCTCGAAAGCAGCTCCAACCACCTGGACAAGAAGAATGAGGATACAAAAGTGATGATGATGATTATGGCGACAAGGATATATGAAGAGGAACAAGAGGTGGCAGGAAAGATAAAAGTTACCACGGTTTAACCCCAGAGCGTTTGGAAATGGCTAATGTCCTTGTAGAATCATTCTCAATAAACACTAAATGGCCAGCCTAAGCACCACCATATTTCAAAGTAGAAAATTACCAAGATCTGTACATTTACCTTCAACAATGTAATGATAACTTGGATTGAAATCCTCTGATATAGAGAGGTAATGGAGAATGTGTCATTTCTGCCTTTAACCATACTAGGGGATAAATAGTAACTCCCTATGCAAGATTGTACAATAGAATCATAGGTGGACAATGGGGCACACTTAAGAATAGGAATTTCTAAAAATGGTCACAGTTCTCCAATCAGATAGGAAAAGTATTGTCTTCACTCCAGGAAGGACAGCAAGTATGACATGATATGAAAGTGGCAGAATATATGGGGAATAAGCAGGCTTACCTCTGAATAATGCATAAACTGAATCTTGAAGCCCAGATACAACGTGAACCATGGAGGAAGATTGTCGAGAAAATTTTACCAGAACGAATCTTTACTTGCATTTCATTCTACAAATTCAACTGAGATAAGGAATAAGAATATATTGTTGTGGAAGCCTGTTGAGGAGAAAATTATCTGTATTAAAAGGGTTTATTTAGGAATCTCAACTGGAAGTATAGTTT
>NW_003298794.1:114473-118156 GCF_000151645.1 Tuber melanosporum
CGTGTGTGCCGACACTTAATGACGAACGCTTGGGACATTGACCAACAAAGAAAGTTGGAGGAATAGCTAAGACCACACACTCGCATTGGTCTGGAGTGCATCAAGCTAGGTTGCTAGGTATCATAAAGGCGAGAAAAAAGAAAAATAACTGTACAGTCGTATTTATTTACTAATTATACCCCTACCTGGCAACCAGAACTGTAATACTTGATGAATTCAACTATACAAAAAATCAAGATACAAAGCTAATTAAGGAATAGATGAAAGTACATGACCTAAGGTTCAAAGAAATTCAATTACCATTTTGTATGACCTCTATCTGCATCCATAACATCCTGAATACTCTCAGGCATTCTGTCTATCCATACATCCAATGTCTCTTGGGAAATCAAATTCCACTCCTCGTTTGCTGCCTGAAATAATTCAGCAGCACTCTGAGGCCTTCTTTCCAATCTGGAGAATCGCTTTCTGAGGGCTCTTTTGAGTAGTACCCAGCTGTTCTCAATAGGATTGAGATCTGCTGAGTAGGGTAGCCAAGGGAGTTTTTTGTAACCACAGTCTGCCTGCAATTTTCAATTTTCCTCACCACCATGCCAGGAAGCATTGTCTGCAGCTAGGTAGATGTTGTCAAAAGGTCTATCCAGACCTTCTACAAAAGGGATAAGGTAAGGCTGGTGGATCTCAGTTGCATATTGGTAGGAATTGAGGCTAAGTCTGTCTCTTTTACTTGTTCTTTCCCCCTCCCTCCTCTTTCTCACAAGAATTAACTCAGGCTTCACACCCTTCATAATTGCAGCATAGACACCAATGCTAGTCCTTGCTGAGTTAAAGCTAGACTTCAAGTTTTTTTCTTCCAGCTCTTCACCAGCTCTTATCCTGATATTTCTCCCAACAGGATTTGGATTATGGATGATAGTGGCTTCATCAACAAAAACCACCCAATTCCATGCCCCCCTCCAGTTTCTCCTTCTCCTTGCAAACTCCTTTCTCTTCTTCTTCTATCCTTTTCTCCAAAAAGGCTTTTACCTTGGTCTCAGAAGCTTAAAACCAGCTTCTGAAATGAGCTTGTCAATAGTGATCTTGCTAAAACCAATAATTGCCTTTTGGGTAATTTTGTGTAGTGCTAAATGAGGCTTGGCATCAATAATAGCCTCTACTGCTCTTCTTTTAGCATCAGTAATCTAGGTGGGCTGGCCTTGCTTAGATCCATAATAGGTATCTCCACCTCTTGTCTTGGCTCTAGTAACTACCTTTTGAACAGTAGACATGCAGACCCCAATTGCCTTTGCTATTTTATTATACCACATATTTGTAGGCTTGTAAGGGGCATGAATTGCCTTATTCCGATCTTCATTGACTCGGGTAGAGTGAGGGGGAGCAATAGTTCCCTGTGGGATGAGGGGGTGATGGTATTGTGTGGTTGCCTCCCCGGAGTATAATTATAAAACAGACACTACTGTACATGATGTGGAAAAAAGGACCACACCTAGAAAATATGCAGGGGCAACATTCTAGTATTGGCAGCTTCTGCAAGAAGAAGACTATTATAAATAGGACAGCATGGAGCATGGTCCATTAAACGATTATGACTGACTTGGAAACTCAGACAAGCTGAAGATGGTATGATAATTAGTTGGCTGAGAGAATTAGAAGGTATCAAGGAAACAACCTACTGCAACTCTGTGGTACCAACAATGACTGTATTCTAGTTGTTTAGAAGAAACATATTCTCTAGAAATCAAAACTAATAGCAAAGTAGTACGGAAGCTAGGTAATCACTGCAGCAATCATGACCTGAGTAGGAGGAGATTTGTACCCCCCTGCTAAATTAAAGAGATCAATAAACAACAATGTGAGCATTGGGAGCCCCTCTATGCTTTTCAAAAAAGTGTTGCATATTTGGTAGAAATAATCTGACAAATGTCTGTCTCTCTAGTCAGGCACATGACCTGCAATCTGAAACATCTCCAACAAGTAGTGTAGCGGGTAATACTACGTGCTCACAACTGGAGGTCATGGGTTCCGCTACTGGGGCAGCAATATTAATTTCGTAGATTCTTTTGCCGCAGAATATGTCATCTATGTATAGGCTAACTACTAGATAACGAGACCTGGCCAATGGCTTTAGCCAACGGGCACTCTTAGATATCAACCAAGGGGATCTTTTGAATTGACAGGTGGACATTAGTATCTACAGGCTTCCATTTGTTGCAAGTCCCTATACATTTGTAAGATGTCGGACTGATAGGAGATATGGAAACCCGTTGGCAGTCGGTAAAGATCACTGATAGTGGGCTGCACATATGCCAAGAAAAATTAGTTTTTCTGAAAAGACGTCAGTGGTCAAAACCATATGGATATGGTAATAAAGATCTTGTTGTAGGAAGTGAGGAAACAGAAATCTGAGAACTATAGCAGACAACCGCACAGGCACGATCTTTATGGGTTGTTATCCAAATGATACGAGTCTCCTGAGAGAGTAGTATACCTCTTTTTAAATTATAGGCTACAAAAAATGAAAGTCCTTGTGAACTCCAGTTCAACCCTATGTTTTATTACCTAAGATTTGGTATAATGACATCATGTACCATTTATAAAAAGAACAGACCTGGTCACGATTTATGGATATGATAGTAAGGCTTCCACCCCTAGAGGCAAGTTTTCTACCTATTCATCATGGTTAGAAATTGCAACAAATAGCCAACTGGCTAAAGTAACATGTGAAATAGCAGAGCTAGAATGCTAAGGGATGATCATATCATGTGGCCGGTGGTACGAAGAACATCCCATATCACAGCCAAAATTTGGAAAAATGCTCTTTCTACTAAAATGCTTGTGAGAAATATGTGGATAAAGACAAGGTTATTGCTGACTTGTTTGAAGATGATGAAACTGTTGTATTTGACATTACGGCAGCCTAAATTGGAAGAATTATTACAAGAAAAGATTTAGAAAAAATAATCTTACGATCGTTGTCCTAGAAATTTTGACATCACAGGGATCTACTCTTATGGAAGAAGAATTGGCTCCATGACGCACTTTCGACCATGAAATTAAATTGGGCTTAGGCTGTGGACAAAAATCACTGCCAGCAATTGTCTATCGTAACCATACCTACAATACCGATATTGGATAGAAATGCACTCTACTCCACCATGCCAAGCCCTTGACAGTGAATAGCATACTTCAAGGTGCGCCTGAGTACTCACACTACTCACCACTGCCTTGGTCCGGTGTGTAATTTTGGCCACGGAGTGCAGATAAACAACAAAAGATTAACAAATAGAAAAAGTGACAACAACGACAAAGACAACAAGATCGTTCAGAGCGCCCACAACTCCTAGATGTATGTGACGTTTACTGATTGATCCTCTGTCTCCCCAGCTGCAGTGTAGGGTGCTGTCTTTTCTCGCCAAGATTGGGGCAAGAGGTGGCATTGACTGTTTTTTCAAAAGTGATCAAGTGAGTCCTTGTGAAGTGACAATACTCAAGATGCAAGCCTTGTAAGCAGCCATATATCAACAAGGGAACCCTGCAGAAGTATAAAGCTATACTGTTGAAGATATACTCAAGCTAACTAACTGGTGGCAGAAGCATATGTTCTCTGATAAGTGTATTTTTGATACATCTCAGCGAGGAGGTATCAGAGTTAGTCACGACAAATACCGGAATTAGCGATCAGT
>NW_003298794.1:118546-144641 GCF_000151645.1 Tuber melanosporum
TAAGAACTTTATACACACCAGACTCTTGACGAGGGGGTGGAGTAGCTCAGGCTGATTCGGACTATTTGCAGTCTCATGATTGGAACCACTATGTTGTTAGTATATGACAAGACTTGCCCAGGGCAAGTAATGAAGGAGGATGCAAACTGAATTTTGATGTTCTAATTCACTTCCTGTACCACCTTGTATTTTGTCTTTATTTTCTTTCTGCTTTTGTGTTGAAATATTCAAGGTTGTTTGGGGATGCAGCAGTGTTCAGAGATGTATTGTGTGGTTGCTAGTGGTGATCTTTGTCTACAGCCTCGTACCTGATGGTAAGCCTCTAGAGGTCTATTATACCATCCAATGAAGAAATATCTGAATGCCGTCAGGGAATACCGTAAAAATGTTTCAGATCAAGGAAAAATTACACAAAGCAAATCTCTGGCTTGAGCACCAGTGGTATTTACTACAAAACTCCATAGTAAACCTCGCTTAGTATTAAATTATCACAATCAAAACTGAATCAGGCTATTGAATAACCATCCATTACTTGTAAAATAACAGTTAAGGGATCAAGTAGCTGTTGCTAAGATTTTCACCAAGCACAATCTAAAAGACAGTTATTACATGATTCCTAACTAGTTACGGGTACTATCAATGGAAAGTAATGGTGTGTGGACTTGTTAACATCCCAGTAACCACACAAGATGTGATAAATCAAGTCTTGGAAGAATGGTTTTACTACGAAGTAGTGTGTTACTTAGAGGATTTTCTTATAAACTCAAAAAATGAGAAAGAAAATATGGAACTTGTAAGACACGTCTTGCAAAGACTAGCAGACTACGGACTGGGTGTGTTCTTAAGAAATTCAGTATTCCATGTACATGAAGTTGAAGTATTAGGATACATGGTACTGGTCAAAAAGGTAGTAAGGGGCAGGTCACGAATGTGGCTTAGCATGGAAAAGGTTTTCACGTGACACATGGTTATGAGTCACAGGTATGTTATTGCTTTGCGCATATAACTCATTCGGGTTATATGATGTGTTATGTGTGGGATTTGTGATGCTTTCGCACATGGCTCAAATATGAGTCATGGGACATGCGCCTGACGAGTATGCCTTGCGAGTGTGCCTTGCGGGTAAGCCTTGCGCATATGATTTATGTTTCGCACATGACCTCATTATGAGGTCATGGGTTTCGTGCATATGACTCAGTCAAGTCATATGACTTGTTTATTGTGTTATGATTGGTTTATGAGTTTTGCACATGACCTCGCTATAAGGTCATGGGTTTTGAGCATGTGATCACTTTGGTCACATGACTAGTTTGTTATGATTTGGTTTCGCACATGTGACCACTTTAGGTCACTTGATTAAAGGCGGGAAGAACACTATATAAGGAGGCCGATACGGCCAAGGAAGATAGGTTCTTCACGCCTTGATCTAAGTACTTTTCCTACTGATTACTTTAACGAATATAAAAACACTTTTGTGATCTTTATCTTTATTGCAACGTTATCGTTACGCCAAAGAAGGCGCTTTACGAAAAAGAGTTAGAGAAAGCTTACGATAGGCATTCTCGGTAGAAGACAAGGGTCTTGGACTATTGGAAATGCAGGCAGAGGCCTAGAGCTATCGTAAGACAAAGCAAGAAAGGGAAAGAAAAGATAAGTATCGTTCCCCATCGCCAAGAACTAATTATCTGAAAGGGGATCGTTACATTACAAAGCGTCACCTAGTGCGACGCCAAACGATACAAGATGGTATCATTCAACCCGGACAGGGAAGGAGATATTGACATTGACAATCAAAATCTTAATTTAGGAGGATTCAGCGACACCCTAGATCACATCTCAGCAGAACCCTTGAGAGCAGCAAGCCCAGTAACCCCAGAGAAAGGATCACCAGTAGATAGCTCTCCTGCTGGAACTCCACAACCTGAGAGAATGTCGGGATCCGCAGTACCTGGGCTGCCAGCCACAGCAGCTCCGGTACCAGGAACCAGTATACTTGGAATGACCGAAGTTCAGTTTCAGGCATTTCTCACAGCCACGCGAAATACAGGACAAGGAAATGTCCAACGACCAAAAGCAAAGGAGCCTGACACATACGCAGGAGCTGAAGATAAGCTACGAATATTCTTAGCACAATGCGAAGGATATTTTGCCGTTAAAGGATACGGAGAACAACATGACGAGATCAAGATTCCATATGTGGAATCTCTGCTCAGAGGACTCGCAGGACAATGGATCATGCCTTTCCAAGATGGAAGGAAGCAGGGGGAATGGGTCACATACGAAGAGTTCAAGGCGACACTCTTCGAACAATTTGGAGATCCCAACGCCAAAGAAACACCAAGACGAAAGCTAGAAAAACTCCAGAAAGGAAAACAAACTTTCTCGGCATATTGGAACGAATGTCGACTATTGGAATACGAGGCTGAGTTTGATGATGCGACTCTCGACATTATCCACGTGAGAAACTGCAGTGAGAGACTCCTAGAAGCATGGGGAATCTCTGACCTGCGCTATACGACAGCCGAATTGTTTGCAAGATGGGCAATCGACAAAGAAAGTAAATTAAACATGGTTCGGAGCAACTCGGAAAACACTATAGCGCACAGAGTAGTCCAATTGTCCAGGAACATGGACGGAACCTGCAAACTTCAAGCACCTCGAGGAGAAGGTCGAGCACTACCACCAGGCGAACCAATGGAGTTAGACAAGTCAAGAACAGGACCTGCTCTGAATCTGTCTAAAGAAGAATACACCAGAAGCATGAATGGGAAATTATGCCTAAGGTGTGGAAAAGCAGGGCATCGGATACGAGAATGCAGAAGCCGACCGGACAACGGATACCAGGGAAACAAAGCTGCTGGAAATAACCGTTTCCAAAATCAGAAAAGGAGCAACATCTGCGAAAGGATGCAGGGGGATTCAGGGGCGAGAAACCACGAGGGTCCCCAGTAAACGGTGGTCTGGGAGACCCAAGGTGTGGACCAGGAAAACTCATCCAATTAGCGAACTACTACACGGCACTACACATGCAAAGAGGAGAAGGAGATGGAGAGCATGTGGTGATCAAAACGAAGATATACAACAGAGAAAGCGAAGGAACAACAATATATGGAACGCGCAACTCGGGGGCCACTGAAGCCTTTATCGACAAAGAAATATGTGACAAATACGGCCTGTACACCAAGCTAGTGAAAAAAGCAAGACAAGTCTACCCAGCGGATGGAAAGCCAAGCACTATGGGTCCTATAACCCATATGGCGACAGTACCTATGGACATTGACAGCCATAGGGAAATGGCAATCTTTCAAGTGGCAGATCTAAAGAACCATGAGATAGTCCTAGGGATGCCATGGTTACGGAAGCATAATCCAACGATCGATTGGAACAAGAACAAGATGACGTTTACAGGTGAACTATTTGTGACGCGATGTCTCAACAGTTCACCTGTAGTCTACTCCACACCAATATGAGAAGTGGAAGAAGAAACTTTACATGCAAAGTTTGCCGAGATGCGGCAAGATAAGAGAGTCCAGATACAAAGACTGGACCAAGAGGCAAAAGTGCCTACCAAGGGTTCCAAAGAGGCAGCAGGACACGACCTATACGCCAACAAAGGAATCAAGATACCTGCCAACGGACAGGCAACGATAGCAATGGGAATACCCATTGGACTCGCAGAAGGCACCTACGGACGAATAGCACCCCGCAGTGGTCTAGGGGTCAAACACAGACTCATGACCATGGCAGGGGTGATCGACGCCGACTATACAGGTGAAATCAAAGTGGTCCTGGCCAACCTATCTCAAGAGGATTATCAAATCCAGAGAGGCGATCGAATCGCACAGTTGATAATCGAAAATATCAACCAAAAAGATCTGCATGAAGTAGTTCAACTGGAAGAAACCACAAGAGGAAATAAGGGATTTGGAAGCACAGACCAAAGCCAGCTTGATACAACAAAAAGAATTGAGATCAAAGAAATCACGGCACAAGCCTTCGGACGGTACTATCGAAGAGGAGATACCACAGGAATTCTGAAATGGACATACGAAGACGAGAAAGCAGTTATAGTAACAATCAACATCAGCACGGAACTAGCAATCCAGGACAAGAAATACCAAAGCAAAAAGGGATGGAAAGAATTGGTTCCAAAAGAATATCACCAATTCACAAATCTATTCCAAGAAGAGGAAGCGACAGAGCTACTACCTCGAAGACCAGGAATCGACCACGAAATTGAGCTGGACAAAGATGAAAAAATCGTGAAAAACAAAAGAAATTCCCTATAAGAAGTTATACCCCCAAGGAGAAGCAGAGCTCGAAGAACTTACGAAGTATATCGAGCAAAACCTAAAGAGAGGATGGATCAGAGACTCTTTCGCGTCAGGAGGATCTCCAATACTATTCGTCAAAAAGAAAGACGGAAAAATGAGACTTTGCGTGGACTACAGGGCCCTCAATTCGGTTGCCAAGAAAGACCAATATCCACTACCCTTGATTGGGGAAGCACTGGACAGACTACAATCAGCAAAATATTTCACCAAACTCGACATCAAAGACGCATACCACAATATACGCATCAAGGCAGGAGACGAATGGAAGACTACATTCGCCTCCAGATACGGAATGTTCGAATACTTGGTTATTCCTTTCAGGCTAACCAACGCACCGGCTTCATTCCAGAGATGGATCAACAGGGTACTTAATAAGTACCTCGACATATGTTGCATCGTATACCTGGATGATGTACTCATATATTCGGAAAACCTACAACAACACCAAAAAGATATCAGCAACATCATGGCAGTAATACAAGGATCAGGAATGAAGATCAAGCTAACAAAATCCGAATTCGATAAGGAAGAAACAGAATACCTTGGATTTATCATGAATCGAAGTGGGGTCAAGGTTGACCCAGTTAAAACAGCAGCCATTTGGGACTAGGCCAAACCAAACAACAAAACAGATGTTCAGTGCTTTATGGGATTCTGCAACTTTTATCGATGGTTCATAGAAGGGTTTAGCAGGCTTGCAAAACCACTCTATAACCTTACGAAGAAAGAGAAGAAATGGGAATGGGGAGAAAACGACTAAAAAGCATATGATGCAATACGAACTCATCTAACGTCACCACCTATACTGGTTCATTTCGACCCAAACCGAAAGACAATGATCGAAACTTATGCCTCAAAATACGTATGCTCAGGCATACTATCGCAACAATGCGATGATGGAAAGTGGAGGCCAGTGTCTTACCGATCCAAGACAATGACCCCTGCAGAATGCAACTACGATGATGCAAACAAAGAACTATTAGCGACAGTTCAAGCACTAAAAGAATGGAGGAGATACGTTTCAAACAACGACCATCCAGTCCGAGTTCTAACCGACCACAAGAACCTGGTCCCATTCATGACCACAAAAGAATTGAACGACCGTCAGATAAGATGGATGGAGCACCTTAGCAAATACAACTTCAAAATCAAATGCCGACCAGGAAAAGAGAGCGGAAAGCCAGATGCTCTCACAATGATTGCAAGCGACAAACCACAAACGAAAGAAGATGAAAGGATCAAACAAAAAACACGGACACTATTACCAAAAACGTACTTCGAGGCCATGGAGGTTATCTAACTCACATCAAAGGAGGAAAGAGGAATTGAGGACGCAAACGAGAAAGACAAAACAATCCAGGCAATAAGAGAAGCCTTGGAAGAAGGAAAACAGGAGATGAAAGGAATTGCACGGGGGTTATGCCAATGGAAGGACGGAAATTTGTGGTATGATGGAAAACAATGGATCCCAGAAGAAGAGGAGATAAGGACAGACATCATACGACAACACCATGATATCCGAACGGCAGGACATGGAGGAACGGCTAAAACCAGGGAATTTATCAGGAGATCATTCTATTGGCCAAGACTGCGTGAAGATGTCAAACGATATGTCAAAAACTGCGACATTTGCCAAAGAACGAAAACGGCTAAACATGCACCATATGGATTACTAAAATCAAACTAAGTCCCCGCACAACCATGGGAAACAATTACTATGGATTTCATGACGGACCTACTAATATCGGAAAATTGCTATACCATCTTGGTCGTGGTGGATCGCCTGACGAAAATGAGTCATTTCATTCCGGTTAGAAAAGACATCAACACGAGGGATTTTATACAAACATTCTTCCGCGAGGTCTTTCGACTTCACAGCCTCCCAAAGAATATCATTACCGATCGTGGAACACTATTCACATCTGGACTATGGAAGAAAGTAACCGGAGAAATGGGAATACAAAACAGAATGAGCACAGTGTTCCACCCACTAACAGATGGACAAACGGAACGGGTAAATGCCATACTCGAACAATACTTAAGGCCCTATGTCAACTATCAGCAAGATGATTGCTACAAGCTGTTATTGATGGCTGAATTCGCATACAACAATGGAAAACAAGAAACAATTGGCACGACACCCTTCTTTTGCAAATTTACGGACAACATCCACAAAGTCAGACCACATATCATACGACTAATGATGTGATACCGGATAAAACCGATATGGTGATACTACACGAAACATTACAATACGAAATGAGTCAAGCACAACAACGACAGAAGGAACAATACGACAAGCACTGAAGACCAGATCCGAACAGACGACCAGGAGATATGGTATGGCTAATACCATGCAACATTCATACGATGCGACCATCAAAGAAATTGGACTACAAGAAAATAGGACCATTCTGGATACTGGAAAAAGTGGGCAGTCGAGCTTATAAACTCGACCTTCCCCCCTCAATGCGAATACACAACACATTCCACATCTCACTCCTTGAATTACACAACGACAATAGGTTTCCTTCACAAACACTTATTCCTCCCCCACCGATCGAACTCGACGGAGAACCAGAATACGAGCTCGACGAAATAGTTGATTCCCGCTTCTTCCACGGTCACCTCCAATACCGAGCCAAGTGGACAGGATATTCTCCAGAACACAATAAAACTTGGTACTTTGCATATAACTTCGGAAACACACAAGATGCCATCTCAACCTTCCACCAGCGATACCCAGGCAAGCCCGGCCCAGGTGATGATCACGTTCAACCAAGACAAAAGCGAGGGAAAGACTCCCGTGCCATTGCAGCAACACCAGGGTGGGGCGATAGCCCCCGCCAAACTACACCCACCAGCCCCGAATACTCATTCATGGGGCCAACCGACGAAGAACTCAAGGAAAGGGAAAGACAAGCACAGCATAACACCATGTCATGGACGGTAT
Source organism: Tuber melanosporum (assembly GCF_000151645.1). NCBI lineage: Eukaryota > Fungi > Ascomycota > Pezizomycetes > Pezizales > Tuberaceae > Tuber > Tuber melanosporum. Next base: position 125,834 of record NW_003298794.1, read on the forward strand.
GCTACGATGACAGTTGCCAAACACACTTTGGCGACAAAGAAGGCTCGGGATGGTTCCCGAGGGAATGTCGAAAGCGTAACCCACGCCCGGACCACGTTCTAAAGCATTGGCAACAATGCTTCAGAAATGGGTGCAGGATGCACAGGGCACAGAAAATATCTGTGGGATTCTACCCGCAGAAGGATGGGAGGAGAAAAGAGTTGGAAGGAGAAGATGGCAGAAAGGCATGGGCCGCGAGGACGCAGTCCAAGGAGGGAGGGGCCCAAAATTCCTCGGCAGACACGGAACCGGATGTCAGGAGCCTACACAGGCAGATCCGTTGACTCCCAGAACAACTGGGCCAAGCTGAAGCTACAATTTCGGCAAACGACAAAATGATCGCGGAGCTTAGACATCTGAAGGACAATCAGCGGCAGACGATCGAGATGGCGAATCTGACTCTGGAATCAGTAAGGGTCAGATGGAGGACGGCAGACGAAAAGTTCCACAAGCTGAGAAGGACCATGCGCTCGGCAGGACGGGAACTATTGAAACTGGGAGAAAAGGCCTGATGGGACTCAGGCTTAGGAGGAGGGGAGCTAATGTCATGAATGTGGCTTAGCATGGAAAAGGTTTTCACGTGACACATGGTTATGAGTCACAGGTATGTTATTGTTTTGCGCATATAACTCATTTGGGTTATATGATTTGTTATGTGTGCGATTTGTCATGCTTTCGCACATGGCTCAAATATAAGTCATGGGACATGCACCTGACAAGTATGCCTTGCGAGTGTGCCTTGCGGGTAAGCCTTGCGCATATGATTTATGTTTCGCACATGACCTCATTATGAGGTCATGGGTTTCATGCATATGACTCAGTCAAGTCATATGACTTGTTTATTGTGTTATGATTGGTTTATGAGTTTTGCACATGACCTCGCTATAAGGTCATGGGTTTTGAGCATGTGATCACTTTGGTCACATGACTAGTTTGTTATGATTTGGTTTCGCACATGTGACCACTTTAGGTCACATGATTAAAGGCGGGAAGAACACTATATAAGGAGGCCGATGCGGCCGTGGAAGATAGGTTCTTCACGCTTTGTTCCAAGTACTTTTCCTACTGATTACTTTAACGAATATAAAAAGATTTTTGCGATCTTTATCTTTATTGCAACGTTATCATTACGCCAAAGAAGGCGCTTTACGAAGAAGAGTTAGAGAAAGCTTACGATAGGCGTTCTCGGTAGAAGACAAGGGTGTTGGACTATTGGTAACGTAGGCAGAGGCCTAGAGCTATCGTAAGACAAAGAAAGAAAGGGAAAGAAAAGATAAGTATCGTTCCCCATCGCCAAGAACTAACTATCTGAAAGGGGATCGTTACAGGGCACCTGATATGTTGAGTCAGTATTGGATTGGAAACCACCAATGTCGGTAACAGATGTACAAGTTTTTATTGGCTTTGCCAACCTTTACTGACAGTTCATAAGAACCCTTGATTCAATTTGCTAACCAATTACCAAGATGTAGAAAGGAAATCCCAATGACTTCCATTTAGGTACCAAACAAGAATTGGCATTTAAAGAATCAAAATATAATTTTACCACTACACTCAATCTATAATATTTTTATGCTAAACCAGAAACAGTCATGAAGACCAATTCTAGCCACTTTGTACTTGGATGTATCTTGCCCTAATTTGTGGAAAAAAGACTGTACCTGGTTGCCTTCCACTAATTCAAGCCAAATTCTGCTGAATAGAAATATAAAAACTATCAAAGAAATGGTAAGCCATTCTGGAAGCAGTTTGAGATTAGAGTGAGTATTTAATAGACAGAAAACCAAGTGACACTTTATACTGACCATCAAAACATACACTATTTTCTTACCACAAAAGTCTGCACTGCACATCAAATTCAATCGGCTCTGAAACTGGCCAAAGATACTTTTAAGATAATTGTCTAATCCTGATTTCAGCATGGAAATCCAGATATCCTGAGTAGACAGGTGGAGTACCGTTCTGAGAAAAGATCTACGTATCAAGAGTTGACTATTTCAAAGCCTGAGAATTTTCAAGTACTGCTTTTAGTGCTACAAGAGCAAGAGAATGATTGTGAGAGAAAACCAATATTCGGTAGGAGTGACAAGAAAGACCTGGCATTAATGCCAGAGAACAATACCTCTGATAAAATAAAATGCTTGAACCATAAGATAAGATTAACTACAAAAGAATCAAGAATAACAGCAGGGCATCACCTGTATGCAATAGATGATATGATTCTCACTAGGAGAGGACAAGTCTTATTGAATATGGAGTTAGCAGCTGGCTTATCAATAGGGTCCTGTAGACAAGTGGCGGCTTGTAGTAGCCTTGCAGTATGATCTCAGTCAGCTCAGGGACACTAGATGTGGACTATATAGGAGAACTTAAAGTTTAGCTATACAATCACATGAATGTTGATTGTCAAATCTATGAAGGTGACAGTATAACAGAACCTATCATATAAAACATCTAGACATTAGACAGGATGGATGTAATTGAATTGGACAAGACTCAAAGAGGAACTGAAGGCTTTGGAAGTACACATATTACAGTAAGAGGTTTAATTGTGAAGGAACAAGAACCTGTTATATGTTATCTAGAACAATCTGCAGCTGATAATACCTCTTGCTATAATATTAAGAATAGACCAGAAAAGGTATTAATATCAAGCATGATGCTTAAACAGAAATTCATGACAAGGTTTAACCCTAAATTCCTATTACAAACTCTTCTGGCCACCACAGAGGAGAGAGACTGGCTAACATGCTGGAAAGAATCAAAAATGCTCAGAAAGGATAGAAAGGAATTTCCCAAGAACTGACATTTAATAGACAATATGCCATACAATAAGAATTGACTATTAGTTCTGAATAAGCCAGTCCAGTACACCAGAATTGTCAATGAAGTCAAGATGAGAAGATTGCTCAACATTTGGAACAACAAAAGACGATTGAGATTATCATGAGTGTTTTGTGCAGGAATGGACTGCCAGAATGTATCACCGATTACGGATGATCCTGTGATGAATGTTAACACAACGGGTTACTGTGACATGCGAAGTAGAGGCTTTTACAACTGCTACCACAGATGCAGGAAACAAGTTCTGAAGGAAATGTTGGAAGCTACATGGCTTGCTAACTGAAATCATTTAGGACATGGACTAAAGGTTTAAAGGGAGATTTTGCGGATCCACGTGTAAAGCATACATTAAAAGATGAATGTTAATGGCATATCATCATCACACAGAGGAAGAGAGAGAAAGAGCCAACAGAGTAGTAGAAGCGTATCTACGAAGTTTTCACAATTATGATTAGGATGATTGAAATTAGCTATTGATGTTAGTATTGCATGCTTATAACAACTCGGCCACCAATGGGTAAAGCATGTTCCTATTATATATAAACTATGCTTTCGATTAGCAAACACAGTAGATAAAAGTGCAATAACCTTAAAATCCAGGATCTTGCCTTTATGCCAACTGGATTAAGACAATGTATGAGAAATCCAAATGCATGTTAGAAAAGCCTAGAAACAGAATGGCAAAGTACTATGATTGGGGGGTAAGGCAGTAACCAGACTTCAAAGTCAGTGACAAAAACATGTTGAATGTAAAAAATAAGGGTACAAGAAGGAAGTGCAAGAAACCTTCGCCAAAGGTATATGGTCCATTCCACAAAATTGAACAAAGAGGTAACAGTGTATTCAAATTGAACATCTCTGATCAATGGAACATTTGTCTCACCTTTCATGTATCAATTCTCCAACGTTATAGACAATAGGTCTATTCATACTAAAGAAGACCTCCCATGGAAAATTACGACATAAAGGGGAACTTACAATGGAAGGTTGAGAATAACTTGTGTAGTACAATGTATAGTGAAGAACGAAGGTTCAATAACTACTCTTGGAAGCTACATGAGCGATTGGAAAATAGTTAAATGTTCCGTATGTGTCAAAGATGAAAATACTTGTCAACCAGCTTCATGCATGGAAAATGTGGAAGAAGCTGAAGAAGAGTTTCAAGGAGATAATCTGAACATGCCAGGATGGGTAGAAGCAGTACAAAGAGGAAAGGGTTTTCCTACTGTAGACAAGTAATGGACGGTAGAATGTTTTTTGCCTGGACTGCAACCAGTCCCAGAAGCATATGCTATATTACATTGTTCTTATATTGGTACATTGAAGTTTGATTATTGTACTTGAAGAAGAAGAGATTTCAGACGAAACTTGTTAAGGGAGCTTAGGTTAGGTATATTGGAGTGTAGAGACTCCATAGTACGGTAACTGTACGCAAACATTAATAAGACTAAGTTGCCAATGCCAGTCTTGGGCCTCTTATGAGGCATAGATGTCGATAACCTAATGGGAATATCATGTGACTTCTCTCTGAAGTTGACATGTTCAACTCATAGTGTCATCAAAGTTATTTTGAGTAGTGAGGTATTTTCTACCAATACTACCAACAGTTTTACAGCTCCTAAAACAATCCATAAGAGTTAGAAAGGAAGGCATTATGTAGCAATGAGGTAGAATAGCTACCTGTGAATCGATAGGAAGTTATCAGGAAGAAATTTATCAATTAGATCAGAAGATATTGAGGGTGAATGTCAGCAACCTCGGAAGGTTGCACATACAACTACTCCTACAGTACTCTAGAGGCCACAGGAGATAGAGATGCCGCCAATTGCTATCTCAAGGTCACAATATATTGATTGGACTTGGAAACAGGATCCCTCTGGAGGATATTCTCTTGGAGGTGAGGTGGCCCGACAAGAAGCTGCTCAGTTATGGAAGACCTAATCCACAGTAGACATGAAGTATTAACATGCTCTCTATTGAGCCTGCATTATGCATCAGTGTCCATCACATAATCTGGCTACTTTGTGTAAATGCAAGAGACTACGGGAAAGATTGCCAAGTAGACAAAAATTTCAGAAAGAAGTCTATTCGACTACGTCTATGGGAAACTGTCAATTCGAAGCTAAAAGTGCAACTTGTGACAACAAATATTCCATTGTCAAACATTACCCACATAGTGTGAAAGAATTGAGGGTCAAACAGTATTCCTCCTAGTTAAGACAGTGTACTGGTGCATGCAGACTGGAGAAAGGTATCTAGTTATATAGTTCTTAGAAGTAGTACATGAACACTCAGAACACATACACAGAACCTCATATAACAATCTGACGTCGGATTGTTAGTTCATGGCGACAGGGAACAATACAACTCTGCTTCTTCTTCGCTATGACGGTTCTTAGGCTGAGACCTACATAGCAAAGCTTACAGGACCGGTGTCTACTATCGATAAAGACTATGATAAGGGTTCTCTAACTTAAGCTTGCTAAGAGGCTTCTCGTCATAGTAGTAAGCAAGGTTGTTAAAATAGTAAAGAACATTAAGGTATTTTATATTCATAAGGGCATAAATAATAAGTAGGGAAATTACTTAGAATTCAATTCAATTTTTTTTAAACTTGTTCTACCAACAGATGCATATGAGGAGCATTGGCTGGCAGAGGTATACTGCTAATGAGTATACCACTAAGCATGAATCAAGTAATCCTCCAACTCCACTCCATAAACAAGACCCTAGCATGCTCTAACACGAAGACTAAATACAAGATCATCAAAGGTAAAGAAAATCCTCCTCAGCCCAGGGTGCCTGCCAGCCAAGTAACTAGTACCAAAATACAAAGATTCGACTACCGCCACCTGAATGTGACCCTAAGATAACATACTCCACTGTCAAAGCCGTCCCAATTATCCACCTCAATAATCTCAAAACACCCACACCGCCAACCACCTAGGCATCCCACCTGCAAATTTGCTAATAAATGAAACCCAGGTGACTCAAGGAAGTAAGCAGAAGGGAAGGTTGATGCACACGGTGCTGGCTCTGAAGCTGATGGAGTACAAATCATGCCAGACCATCCGAGGAGCACCCCAGTAGCAGTGTAAGCCAAACACCTGAGGGAAGATGCCTGAAAGATTGAATTCCAGATCCCTCGACAGATGGCTAGACAAACCGAGTTAACAGCCTCCACAAACTCCTCAACTCCCGCCACTAAGGGTGGACCCACCATGGACCATATAGTAACAAGTTTATAAAAGCGAAAGGGGAAGGGCGATGACCCTTTGCTGTTGGAGACAAAGTAGCATGGGTGAGGATTAATCGCATTTGTTGCAGTGCCTCTTGTATCTCTTTCTTTTCCCACTACAAGGAACAGATCTACCAACTCAACTGAACCGGCTGCTACCAACAGCCCTTACCGCCACTGGAGGGATGCCACCAGAGGCGTTCCCTCGGCCAGCCACAGTCATAGCCACAACAGGCTCAGGTACCTATCCCTGGTGAATTGGGTGATATACGCAGAGCTAGCAGAACAACAAGGCTATCAGCAGCACCCATATGAGGAGTAATAGCCTGCTCCAGCCCCAGTTGATCAGCAAACAGACCACTTACACCGCCCACTACAACAAGAGCTGCTGACAATGCCGGGATAACAGCCAGTGCAATATTATCCTGACGGCTCTCCACTGGTCTCAGAGAACTGTGATGATCTATCCCAGACCCCATAACTACCATGAGCATAATAATGGAAGATAGTGAGAGGACAGGCGACAATGGGATTAGAGTAGGAGCACCAGCGACTATTCTAGTGACCCAATGGCGAACTGTATCGTGTTCAGAGACTATGGATGTTGAGAGAATTGATCTTTCCTTCACAGTACAATGCAGTCATGGAGGATGGACTGCAAGGTGGTACCCAAGACAGGAGATATCTGCATCGAGGGTGAAGTTCTTCTTGATTCCAAGAGACAAAACTGCTGATGATCATACAGCTGATGTGGTGGAGGGGGCAGAGGCTCACCTAGCTATTAAGACCATGAGCAGGTGATTGGAGTGAACAATCATAGTAATAAGTTAAAGGAAGTAAGAACTTCTCCTAAACTTAGTGAGAGGGGTAACAACAATGCTCAAAACTGGTGCTAAAGGGTAAAGAAATGAAGTGTATCATGAGATAGAAATCAAGGGCTCTGGTTGCTCAGAGGGAGACCTTCACCTTGAGAGTGAGGGTGAATGTTAGGACATGCCATGTACTTAGAACATTCAATCTAACGTTATTTTTACCGGTACCACCTACTCTGGCATATGACAAGTTCCCACCAGCAGGGGGTTAGCACAAACCCGAATTATCACCAACTAAGAACCGACAAAACCTCCCACACCATACCTCGAACATGCCTGTGCCATGCCCATACCTGAACACTTAGGAAAGACCAGCAACAATGAAGAAAACCCTCCTAGAACCCAGGCCTACAGACTACCTGTTACAGAATCAACTGAGCACCTCAAGCAAGTCTGCATGATTTCCAACTGTGGAGTCTAGTGGGCTAACAGCTGAATAGGAATTTGTACATGCCATAGGTAAGACCTAGGTCAAAGCTACCAAGGCCAAAGGGGTGTCCAACAATGTCAAGTTCATGAACAATAAATTTAAAATCACTACCGCCTGGTTGATATAGTGTCCAGCAGCCCTTATCTTCATCAAGTTAAAACCAACCACCATTTTAACTATACACGGAGTACCATGTCAGTGAGGAGGAAACCAACATGTTCACCTCTGATGCCCGAATACCACACAGATGGCCGTATCAACTTAGTTTACCTGTTATCTCCGTAGAGTGTACTGTAAGTGAGAACGTGTACCCATTGCCTGTAACTCAAACAAACACACCAAACAAAGAAATATAATGAGAGTAGTGACAAATCTAAGGGGTCAGTGGGGACTATCTCCCACTCATGGTGCCCTGTCCCCACCTACCTTTTACATCACCAATACAAGGAAACAAAACAAAAGCAACACAATCTGGCAGCAAAGATCCTAACAAGCTCAAGTAGGTGGTCAGAGCCCACTATCTGGTCACGTGGCCATCATGCAACTAGTCTATCAGGAAGCCTTGCAGCACTCAGCAGCTTAACCTTAACAGCGCAGCTGGAGAGAACCACATAATTAAACCACAACCAAGATGTCGCAGCCCTGACTGTTGTATGTAGTTGCCTCTTGGGGGCCAGTAAGCCCCCCCAAGCCCCACACAACTGACGCCACAAGGCCAATCCAGCCCTGTCAGGCCCTCAAGCAGGTCAAATGTCAGAAAGCCACAACAAAGCATATATCCAACCCCATCAGGTAGCCACTTATCTTTGCTTTATAAAGAGAGCCACAACCCCCGACACCGTGTAGCTGAGAGAGACACCAGGCCAAAACCAGGCAACATGAAGAGGGCAACACCAGCACCAATAGGGCACCAGCAGTTACCACATCTTGCAATCTTGGTGACCTGAAGCCTAGGTAAGCCAGGAATAGAAGTCTGTAGCCACCTGAGCACAGGCACCACAATGAGACCAAAGGCTGGAAAACGGTAGAAGCTTGTGCCCTAACTGGCGCTCCAAGAACAGGTTGTACAAACGAGTAAGCGAGACAAATAAAATGCAGGCCACATTTACAATAGGTGTGATCACCAACCACCATCCATAACCACACCAACCCTACACATGACCAGGTCATGGCCCAGTAACCAATCACCCCACACCATCCCAGATAGCCAAACTGCCACCTGAAGTGATGAAAACTGACAAGGTGAAAGCAGTACTCACTGAGGAGTGAGGAGGAGACAGTAGACTAAACTAATGTAGAGCACACTAGAACTGAAATCAAGGCTACCACGATAAGCAGCAACATAGGATTCCAAGAGCAGAAGTAGGGATATAAAGGGTGAGGTAGCCAAGGCTGTGGTCCCTTCAGAATTGATGGGGAGGGGACAATAAGTTGAAGCATGGGAAAGTCATCAGTCTAGACCAAGGGTGTTTTCTATGGTGAGAAACTAAGAACTAGGTTAAAACCCAACAAGAAACAGGAGCTGGCATAAAATGACAAAGTCCAAGTCCCCCAACGCCTAATGGGCAACTCTTCGAGAAGATCATAACCAGTGAAGCCAATGAGGGTTTTAGCAAGCAAGGGCTTGCAGACTGCAAAGTTATAAAGATCGAAGTAATATTATAGCGAGAATCAAATGATGATGGGGAGCTGAGAACCAGTAACTACAGTGGAGTCACCAACACAGACAGAACTCAAAACCAAAGACCCCTGGAATTACTGAGCAAACACTGATATCTGCCCCAAAATCAAAGATGAAGAATCCAATGGTGACTGCAAAAGGTACTCTACCAAGGCTGAGTACACCAACTGAGTCCCAACCACCCACAGCACCATAGCCAGGGGTTCCCACCAGCCACAGTCCGGAGGGAGATGGGAGGTAGCACTAATACCTAAAGGTACTGGCACTGGCCACACGGTCTAACCCAGCCTGACCTAAGTCCACCCAATGGTGAAGAGAATCTTGTAGGTGCCTCTGACGACAGCCCCGGAGCTCTGGCAAGAGGTATAGATTAAACATGCGGCAAGAGGCACCACTGATCGATCTAACATGAAGGTGGGCGGTGATCGTAATACAAGCAGAAAACCATCAGGTAGGCCCCAGTTGCCATGGGTAAGGCCACCTGCCACAATCTACAATCAAACCACACCAATGGAGAGATAACATGAGTGTCTAGTAGCCAAGTGTCTCAAACCACACCTAGCAACCATAAAAGCACTACCAGTAGGCAAAGGTTTTTGAGTGTCAAAGCAATCACAACTGTGGCAAGGAGGAGAGACCTGACCAAATTACCATAAATGTCAGAAGGACAAAGCTTGAGGGTAATGGTGATGAACAAGAACCTAACTTTCCAGAGGTAGAAATGAAACATGACGAGGAAGGGCTGGGCAGTATGGGCTGTCCCTTGTGTAGTGATGTGATCGGTACATTGTGTTGAGGACATAGGATGGTTATCACACAAGCCTGTGGGAATTTTATATGGTATGAACTAAGAGCTGAGTTAAAATCCAGATCAGATGAGCTGGCCTCGAGAACAACAAGGGTGATCCTGCCAAACAAACTATTCAAATGCGACCAATCAAACATGAAATGTTCCAGTAGGCGCAACAGCTCAAGCTGCAGACATTTTACTGTAGCCCATAAGTGATGGTGATGCAGAGCTCATAGTGCCAGCATAGTGAGATAATCTGGAGGCGACGAAAGCATGTAACCAAGCACACAAGCATGCAACCACAGGACAATACTCATTACCAGGTTATTGGACCAACCAAGATAACTGCTGAGCATCAATGATCATGATTTGAGCAAAAGCGCACTGTGGAGGTGGAGTGAAGCAAAGAACGAGGAAAGTAGGGAGAATTTAATCTATTTTTTATTTAAACCCATACTGCCTAGAGAGGCATAGGACGAGCCCCAGGGCAGGGCCACCAGGGTTGCTGTATCCTAGATATTACTAACTACAAATGATTTAAACCCCTGATCCCATACCTCCGACATCCCCATGCTATGCCCCAATACAAACACTTTATACAAAACCATCAGCGGTAAAGATATTCTTCCTCGGCCACGTGTACCAGCAAGCCAAGTGACACATGTAAAATCAACAGTTCTGCTACCACCAGCTGGATGTGACTGAGCAGTAACTCAGTCGCCTGCAGTAGAAACCCACCCCAGCATCCATCCATACTGAATGATCCTGGGACACCTTTATGACCGAGCATCCTTCAGCAACCGATCCCCAAATCCCCAAACAATAGAGACCCTGATAACCAACCCACATAAACCTACGAGAACAGTCTCTTACTAAGTGAGGGCTCCCGAGCTGTGGAGGTATAAAGTATCGTATATGCTCGCGGTGGCATCACAGTACAATCGCAGTCCAAATACCTAGCCGGAAGTTCCCAGAAAGAGTAGATCCCCAAACCGTTACGACTTGGCCAAAGATACCCAGTTATTCACATCCTCCATAGACAGCTCAACTCCCTCTCCAGTTTGCTGACCCAGTGTGGACTGGGTAGTATCAGGTTAGCGAACGCAAGCCAGAATGGGTGACAACCCCACTGAGTCTGGTACCCGTTGCAAGGGGCAGTTTTGATCTTGCTTGACCTGGCAGTTTATCTTTCTCTTTCTTCTTCCTACCACCAGCTGCAGGTCTAGAGACAGCAGTTGATAGGCCACTTTCAGCACCACCCACTGCCACCGGGGACATTATCCAGACCAATCTTGGGCTCAGGCACAGAGGTCTCAGGAACCTTCCCCCGTGAATGTGGTGATACCTGCGCAGCCAGCACCAGCACACTAAGAACCACCCTACCGACACCAGGACCATGCACCTTCACCTCATCTCATGAATCAGTACTCGGACCAACAGCCACACAACCCATAGCCAGTGCTGCAACTGAGAGTGGCGTAATCAGCTGCATAACATCCTCCGACAGGTGCTATACCTCTATATCTTGACAATTAGGGTGTAGCCCACCCCCCCTAAGCACGACAAATGGAGCAACCTAAGCAAATGATGAGACAGGAGAAAGGTTAACTGTAGGAATATTGGCTGAAGGCGACATAGTTAGTACGCTGCCAACTGTTGGGTGTTCGGAAACCAGTGGGGCCGACAGCACAGATATTTCCTTCTCTTCCCATAAAAACACTTAAGACTGTCCAGAGAAGTTGTACCAAAGGTGAGGACAGTGATATGGTGGCAAAGGCCAAAGAGATCAGCCACTGTGGTGTAGTTCTTCTTGATGGTACATGACCAAACTAGTGATAAACATAGAGTGAACCTAGCCGAGGGGGCAGAGGCATGCTTAGCCATTGCTACAGTGAGAAGACTAGCTGAATAAATGAACATAATCATAAGTGAAAGGAAGTAAGAATTTCCATCAAACATAAGGGGAACAATAACAAGGAGGCCCAAAAAGGTGCTCATAGGTAATGGCTTGAGGCCTAACGTGAGATAGAAATTAAAGTGTTCTGATCAGCTGAGTGCTAAGTTTCACCATGGAAGTGGAGTGAAGGAAAGGATCAGGAAAGCACTTAGAATTGAATGTAATTTTATTTACACTCATACCACTAACATTGTCATAGGACCAGCCCCTACCAGCACATAGATACGATGAATGGGGTTACCACTAACCACCCGCTAACTAAGGGTACTGTCCCACCCCTACTATCCCCCTATCATGTCCACATGATAACCAATGACAAGACCATCTAACATGGCAAAGCCCTCCTTGATCCATGCCTCCAGTGCTGCTGTTATGAAGCGAACGAGCACAATGTGTAGCCGAAGCCAAATAAGAGACCAACCTGACCAGGTTCCTTGTCCTAAAAACGTAAAAGTCTACCACCCGGTCTAAATACTGTCTCACAGCACCTTTCACCGTAAAAGAGAACATAAATAATCTAACTCCCAGTGCAGCACAATGGCAGGGAGGAGGTGACCAGCTTGTCAACCTCTTGCACCCGCATTCCAAGCCATTGATCCTTTAAACCGACCATTCCCGTTGCCTCCAAAGAGTATACTGGTGAGGAGAACATGTACCAGCTACTCGTAACCCAAACAAGCACTTGAAATAAATGAAATATATTAAGGGGGTGACAGACCAAACTGCTCAGCGGAGCCTGTCTCCCACACGTAATGCAATGCCTCCTCTTGCCATACTAGTAATGAAACCAAGACAACTAATCTAGCCCCACAAAACCCAGTAGAAAGACCCAAATATGTCCAAAGAGGTGGTCATGACCCAATATCCACACAGGGGGCCATCAGCCAGCTGGTTCATCAGGAATGATATAATCACTGAGCAGCTTGATCTTAACATCCCAGGACGTTCAATAAGGCTTAATTAGATCTCATCCAACCTGATACAGGCCTGACTATTGCTTGAAGGTGCCTGACCATGCTCAGTCTGCTTCTCCCAAGCAACTCATATCTAATGCCACAGAGCCCATCCAGCTCTCTCAGCCCCTCAGACAAATCAACTATCCAACAGCTGTATCAGAGCCTTTACCTGACCCCATGGGGCAGTCACAGCTCTTGGCCAAACTATGAGACCCACATTCTCCCAGAATGTATAGCCATGAGGAGGCAACAAGTGGGAGTCAGGAGGCACAGAGGAGCCAGCACAAATACCGACAAGCACAGGCACCAGCAACATCATCACACCGAGTCAAACAGAAATCCAACAGAGCTATGAAATGGTAAGGCAGAGCCAGCCAAAGCTAGCCCTATATGGCTGGTAAAACGAGAATAAGAAACCACAGGCAAAGGACAACCCCAAGCAATGTAACAGGCAGGTAGTGTGGCGAAGGTAACGGAAGCGGACAAACGGAAGCTAGGCCGCACTTGCAATAAGTGACACTGCTAACCAGAATCTACAACTGGCCCTCCCCACATCGTGGACAGCACAAGTATCTAGCAGCCAAGGATATCACACCACTCCAGGCAACCATGAAAAACCATGCCAGGCGGCGAAGATATTCAGAGGCCAAACTATTCCCAACAAGGCAACTCAGAGACACCTGACTAAACTACCATAGATGCCACAAGGACAGTAACGCCAAGGGAATGGCAATAAACAACATTGAAGGATTCCCGCCGTAGAAACAAATTGAAATATGGAGGAACAGGGCAGCTAATGCCATCGCCAGAGGAGGAATGACATGGATGGTAGTACAAGTTGAAAATATGGGAGGGTCATCAAACAAATCCATGGGCAATCTCAATTGCGTGAACTAAAGAGTCAATTGAAACCCAACAAAGATGAGCTGGCCCAATGAATGATACTGGTAATTCCCTCAACCACAATGTTCAATCCCTTCAATGCAACACACAACCTCCTAGTAGGCATTGGACAGGAAGCAGCAGAAACCTAACAATAAGGAGCTTGTATGCGAATGCAATGGATTACTCAATGTAATAGTATTGTGACGGCGATAACCAGCAGGCGACGAAACCAAACGCCAACAAGCAGAAAAGCTCTGAACTACATGACAATTGTTAACACCTGAATACTGGGCGAATGCAGTTAACTTCCCAGTATCAAAGATTATCATAGGTATGGCCAATCACTACTGGGGCGGAGTGAAGCTAAGAACAAGGAAATTACTTAGAATAAAGCATGAGAACTCATCCTCAGTGGGCCCCCTAGGCCCCTTATAGAGTCGTTCTACTTGCTACCAGTGACGTGACCAAAGTGGTCACATGCACGAAACCTATGACCTTATAGCATGGTCCTGTGCAAAACACCTAAACCACTCACAATACAATAAAGAAGTCAGATGACCTAACGTGGTCATATGCGGGAAACATATATCATATACCCAAGGCATGCTCGCAAGTCATTCTTGTAACACATACTTGGTAGGTACTCATCCTGCGACTCATAATATAGTCATTTATGAAACATAACAAATTATAACATTAAAAAGTCATATAACTCGTAGTTCTGAGTCATACAAAAACCCTTGCCTTGCTACACCACATTCGTGAAACCCTTGGATATTAATATTGTAATGTCTCCTCACCTTTATTGACAACATGAAGCACCAGAGAAGATCTCATGACAAGATAAAAATGCTCCATCAAAGAATCTTGATCACAATTTCTTTACTCACCTGCAAAGCCTGTTCTTCATAGTCATAAATGACAAAAAGATTACCAAGTCTTCCTAGACAATCGCCCCCTACTCTAAAGATTCCAGCCTAAGTCTTCTTGATGCATATTAGAGTTGGAATCCTCCTAACAGTGATCTCTCCACTATCTGAGGGCTGACTTCGACCAAGTCTATCATGTCATCTGTAAACCTCTATTTCAGGCTGTTCAAGATTGAATCTGGTGTCAAATTACCACATTGTCAATACCTCAGCAGAAATGACCACTTTAGGAACAGCTGGTATCGCTTATAATACTACTCCGGGGAACACATTGTTCATAGGATAAGAAAGCATATGTCTAGCAGGTCAAGAATGCCAAACGTCATACTACCCACGCTAGTATTACATAAGACAGGTGGTATCAAATTCAGCAGATTGCCACATTAAGAAACATGCTGTCACTCCACGGGAAATGGCACTGGGAAGTTTTGCTTGATACCATGGGAAGGTGGCTGTCGAGCAGGTTTAGGACACGAACTATCTGGCTATGCATTAGAGTATTAGTAGTGTTTCTGGTATCAAATTTAGCACTTCACCATGGTAGAAAACAGGGTATAACACGGTGGCTAATAGCACTGGGAGGATGTTCTTTACATTGTTGGAAGGTTTTTCAGGAGTTCCTTTAGGCATACTATGCACCAGCCTGTACATTTGGGCATTTAGGATGGAATCTGGTATCTAATTCTGCTCCTTAACAGTGGACTAAGTAGGCTATAAAATAATGGAATATTTTGCTGGAAAAAGGTTCTTTACACCATTGGAAACCTTGGGTTGTGCTGCTATCGGTGGCAATATGTCCACCATTGCACCCATGTATTCAGGATGAATCTTTAATCAAAGTCTCTACTTTTCCAGGAAAAAACAAAATTTCCTATAATTTCTTGGAAATTCAAAGTAGTCAGATATTCTTTTCTGCAATGGACAGCTGAAATCAAGTAGAATGTTGTCCTAAATTATATCATTTGATATGATAGGGACTCATTAGTAATAGTTTTTGACAGCCCTGTTGGTGATGTTCTGACTGTAATGTTATGTGGTTGTCTAAATGTCAAACATGTCCTGGTCTTAGAAAATCTTAACAAAATGAACAAGTCTCCACCCATTCCAATAATTACAACTATTACTCACTTTCATGTTCTACTGGTAGACCATTTTGGCTCCAATATTCTTTAAGAGACTAAAATAGCATTTGGTACTACCTATCTCCTATTTCTGTTGATGTTCGTTGACTTACTTTTAATGTTCTGTGGATATACCTATGGCTGGTATATGAATTGGTATTATCATCAACACTTTGTGTTGTCATGTGTCATGTTCTTGTTCATTAACAAAATAACTGACCGCTCAAGGTACACAGCAACCATCTTCCATTCCCCCCACCCTCCCATACATTTTCAACACTATCAAAAGAAATTGCATCAATCTAACCAAAACTCAATCACATTATCTGATTCTTTTTCCTTTAGATACTATGCCTCCTATTCTTCACAGTCATCTAGAAAAGCCTATTTCAACCTGTTACCTCTCTGAGTTTAACAATATGAGAATCCTTGGGTCACAACTGCCTCAGATGGGATATTAGCAGATTTCTGACTACCTCAACATTCTCCTCAATACGGTCTAAAATACAATCTCAAGGAAAGACTTGGAGGGCAAGGAGAGGAAGAGTAGAAGAAGAGATCCTAAGACTACCAAGTTACAGGATGATACTATGGTAGAGGAAGCCCTTGAAAATCGCAATACTATTTATTTTGAGATTGCCCAAAAGGTTGCTACCAATGATTCTTCTATGACAGTCAGGAGAACATTTACACAAAGGTATCTTAAAAAGTCATTAGCACAAGAGAGGGTTTACTTAGTTGAGTCTCCAGTTCAGGAGACATTGGAATGTGCATTATCTCATAGGCACTGGACACAAGATATCTAGAGGAGGAAGGCAATGGGGACATGTGAGGTTGATGTTCAGAGTGGGGGACCGAAGAGGAGAAAATCACTATTTAGGTACCCAAAAGAAAAGTGCAATAAGGATTGTTTGGAACCTACTGCTAGGACAGGGGAGAGGAAGATTAGCCAGAAGGTGACAGGTTGTTTTTATGTTCAAACATATGGTCTCTTTTTGCCTGTTTTTCCGGATCCTTCTTCTGCTGGATGTAGAGTAACTGGAAAGTCTATTATTGAGGTTTATGATCAATAGGACTTTGTAGGGATATGGGAGGATATTAGGAAGTATCTTAAGGGGAGAAGAGGTTTTCTTTATCATTAACAACACTAAGAATCATTTACATTTTAGGAGCTGACTCAGAGGGCAGGGAAATACTCTTATGGAAATTCCAGCCTATTCACCAGATTTTAATCCAATTGAACACGTTTGGACTCTGGTTAAAGACATGATTCAGAAGCATTATCCTGACCTGTATCTCATCAATGGCTCTGACAATGAGGTCAAAAAAGCTGTTAAGGAGGCTATTACTACTTGGAAACTTCTTGACTAAAAGATTTTGGATTGTCTTGCAGGTTCAATGCTGGATAGAATTGAGCCAATGATTAAGGCACATGGATGGTACACTAAATATTTATTTCTATTATGGATTTACATTTTTTCAATTTTTTTGTCATTGTGATGTAGAGGTTGGAGAGGGGTGGTTGTTTGATGATTAAGTTATATTTCTATTCCTTACAGTTGGTTATTTTTGTTAATGAACAATATCAACAACGATCAATGTTGACAAGGCCAATGTATGAGGTAAAAATTAGCACATTCTTGGTTAGGATCAAATCTGTGCATCTTGAATGCAGTGATATACTCGCAATATCCCGGAGGCAATGGGACACTACAGATCCACAGGACACAACCAGACATTCAGGATGCCCAGAATACATGAGAGGCTGGCAATTGAATATTTGGCTAATGATATAGAGCTATCGCATCTAGCGCATGGTTTTGTTTTGCTAATGCAGTTCCCGAAGGATATTTGGATAGTAATGGTTATTTTAGAGTGTGGCACGGCATCCAGCTACCATCTTAGTATACTTTTTACTATCTACCTTGCCATCAGGACTTTTGCCTGCTACTCCTGACATGTACTTATTGTACCTTACCCTTGTAGTCCTATCCTGTTACTAGTATCCTGCATTAGGACCTCTTCTTGATAGCCTTGGATATGTAACAGCTATTCCTGAATACCTTGCCAGCATTCACATGCTGTTCGAACTATCTGTCATCTGGACATCCTCTAGAGGCCTTCAGCTTTGGCCAAATTCTTCTTGACCGGTTCACAGCTCTACCCCCTTTCCTGTATTCTTCTGCGTTTTTGCAGATATTTTTATGAATTACATTATGGTTGCAATCCATTCTATTAGTACAATTGACTATTGAATGCAATTTTCCATTCCAATATGCCTTCATTTATCTACCATTCGCTCATCAATGTTGATGCCGCACATCGGTTCTGCCGGAAAAACAACTCTATTTAACCTGATATTTACAAGTCCGTAATCTTAATTAATTATGGAGGGTGACTCTAACTGGGCTCCTGCTGGTTAACATCTGGCTGCTGATCACCCAATCCCACCAGTGGTCCTTGGCCTTCCTCAGATTGCTTGAGGTTGAGCGACAGGCCACCACGTTGAGAAGCACTCATCAGGCTCCAGGTCATCACTCTTAAACTCCACTCTGGTGAATATCCAGAACTGTCAGGATCTGGGACCAGAAGCCCCAGTGCCCGGGCAATCGACCTCTGGCTATAATCAAACAACGTGTCTATTTCTTGTGACTGTACTGGACTTTCCCAGTACCGCTCCTCTAGGCAAAGTAGTACATACTGGTCTGATGTGGCAGTGCCAGTGAGGGCATCTGGTCACTTATTCGACCCTCAGCTCTGCACTGAGAGCACCCAGTCATCATCATACCCCTCCCTGCGGTCTTGCTGCATACCATGAATCTGCTCCAAAACTATCTGGATTGTCCACTGTATGTATTTGACCATTGTGTCCTGGACCCCTGGTGGGCACTTTGCCCATGTTTGTTTCTGCCACGCATGGAGGGCTTTGTGTCAGGTGACAAGTTAGTGGCTTTGTCGTGAATGACGTTTTATGAGAGTGCCAGAATCTTACCTCCAACTACCTCAGGCTTCAAGTTCCTTGGTTCCAGATAGATTCCTGATTTCCATGCATGCAGTGTAAGACAA
>NW_003298794.1:144907-148225 GCF_000151645.1 Tuber melanosporum
CACCACCCGCGTTACTTGCACAAATATTACCCCGTCTAGCCAACACACTCTGAGTATTTTTGGCCAATGATTGTTTTTATTAGTGCATACTGCGCTATATCACCCCTGGCCCAGAGGACTTAGCTGATATATGGACTACTTCCACCGTCTAACATCTTCAGTATGTCCCTGCCCTTCCACTGTATCCTGCAACACTTTGAGCACCTGAGCAGTCAATGAAACAGCATTGGACAGTGCGTCCACAGCCTGTACCCCGAAATAAGTGACATTGCTAAGCTTATTATCCCCCCTTCCGCCCCTGTTACTAGGTTGTGCCATGACTTACTTGATAACAGGTCAACCTGCCACCACCTGGCAGGGCAACCATGGGCAGGACTAGACCTCCTGACATCAGATGTAAGATCACTCATGCAACTCACTGGTGATGAGAATTGTGAAATGCTTAGTGATGGAAATGCGGCTGGACTGTAGGGCCTGCTGCGAACTATTAGCCCACGAGGTCCTGGTGTCCGAGGTGCAGGATTGGCATATTGTGTTCCGGAGATGGTGGAAATCTGGACCATCAATGTGCGATCATTTTGCTGTCTGTCCAGTGCTTGAGACTCATCAGGCCCTCGTTGCCCCGTGTAGTCTGGAATATGGATATCTTTGGGATCTGGTTTGGTGTCCAATGCCGTTTTATTCAATCCTCGTGAGTTTTGGTATTCATAACTACTATCCTCTTTGAGATATATTGATTCTGTAGCTCATTGTCCTGAAGGTTCTATCTCAGGTTCAGTATAGACAGTGGTCTGTATAGTGGTGTTCGGAGGACATTGTGCAGGTTTTCCTATTTGGGTGCTTGCAATTATTGGAGGGGACAGTGTTCGACATGACCGCTGTTGGTTCAATAGTGTTCTCCAGCACCTGCTATAGTTGTTCAGTTGTGTAGCTGATATTGACTTTCCTGATCCCATTCTGTACGGTTAGGTGTCGAGTCTACATCTATTCAGATTTCCCACTGGGGGAATTGGCTAACTGTGTGTCTTGTTTAGATGTTGTTTATTCATCCTGCAACAGGTTAGTGAATATCAGTTAAGTGAATATGCGGATGTAAACTGTATGAATCTTGAGTCTGCTATATGGTAGGTGTGGAGTTGGTCTACTTTGTTGGAGTTAAACACAACCTGTCAGATCTTATACGCTTGGCCTCAGGCCCTGGGTTAGGGGTGGCATAAGAATCAACTATCACCACATATTGAATTTCCTTGGAAAACGACGTCTCATGATTGTTCAACCTTTAGTTCATGATCAAGACATTCCGGGTCATCAGAGGCCCATGATTAAAGCCTTAAAGTATTAGGAGCAGTGTAAGTCTCTCTGACGCAAAACGCATAGCACAATCTGGGCCTGAATGATATCACGTTCTTTCTGAATATTCAACTAGAGTGTTTTGTTCATGATGCATACCTCAGGTTCGCAAATGTCGGGAGGTTCAAGACTAGCACACTGGGAGAGTAGGGGAAATCTAGGGGTCACCAAGGCAGAGGCCTTAGCAAGGTCTCATGACAAATGTAGTCAGTTAGCGAAACTATTTCTTGCGAAACGGAAGCCATGCCTAATAAGGGTTAGACATATCTAACCTCATTTCCACACGTCCAAAAGGTGTATTCGTTTAAGGCCACCAAGCCAATGGACAGCACAGCTGCCTGAGGCCAGGCCAGTTCTTGACTTAGAATATGAGATGTAGTGAATTTATCAACAAAATATGCTGGCAATATTCGTGTACAGTCTGAGGAGGCTAATCACTATGGCCACCACCAATTTCATACTACCTCGGGCCAGTAAGGAATACGGGGGGTGGATGCAAGGGTGTCAAATGGCAACATTACTATCACAATTAATGAGGAGCTACGAAATGCACCCCTTTGTGAAGATCTGGTACAGTCATTGAGAATCTAAAAGCAAAACAAAATAAAGGAACCTGAAAATGCAAACTAAAGAAATGGAACCCGACAAAGGAAAGAAAAGAAAAGTAACCCGTAAAAGGAACAAAAAACAAGAGAAACAGAGGAAAACACAGCTAATCAAGCATCACCCTCTAGCAGTCCAAAGTCTGCTGCTGCTGCAGGATGTTGGTAGTTGGTCAGCCACATGAGAGCAAGAATCAGGATATCCAGAGGCCAGTCAATCTCACGCTGCAAGCGACTTAATGGCCAGCAGCAGACCGGTTATAACCACAGAAGTTGGGAGAGGTGCCAGTGTAGGACTGGGGGTGGGCGGAGCCCTGGGGTCAGTCATAGTCACAGAGGTCGGAGGAGATGCAAGCATATGACGGGGGGTTGGGGACTTGGCAGAAAGGTCGTACCCAGAGAGGTCGAATGGGGTAACATGGTCGGAACGGGGCTCATAGGATGGGGAGGGGGTGGGCACTATCAGAATCATGAGGGCAATTGGTGCAGTGATAGGAGTTGATCCTTCAGTGCCACTCTCAGAAAATAGCACGGGAGAGGTGTCTTAGGCTCTGTGCTGCCCATAACTGGGTCTGGCCTGGGGTTGAGGGGTGTGGAGGTACTCCGCCTTCCATGTGTTCTCTCGGATAGGCTCCGTCATTGATTGGAGCTTCTCCAGTTCAGACGGTAGTGAAGGCTGGGGGTCTGAGTTGGTGGAGGGGGTGGAGTCTTCTGGAGCCAGGGGTGAACACAGTTTCATCCTATGTATGTTATTAGATATAGACAATAACAAACACATAAGTTGAAAGTTTGTGAAGATTAGGAACTTACACCCTCAATCACTGTTGCTGCTCTGGGTCCAGTGTCATGACGGGGGGTGCGATGGGGTCTTGCAGTAGCGGGGGTGAACATGTCTTCATCCTACCTATGTTATTAGCTATGGACAACGGTTTTGGATGTAACTGTTTCGAAACCTACCTCCTCAATAATGATTTGTGGCCCACTCTGGAGCCGGAGATAACACAGCTCCACCATCTCCTCCTCCTCCTACCCCTCCTCCTCCTCCTCCTCCTCATCCACCTCTTCCTCCTCCTCCTCGTCCTCCACGTCCTGCTACTCATCCTCCGCCTCGATGGCTCCCCTGATATCACCTGCTTGCTAAACGCGCTCCCTGATCTTGCTGTCGAAAAATGGCTATTTGTCATTAGCAGGCTCTGTAGTCTGACCAGGGGCCTACCCTTGACTATCCCAAGTACATTTTGTATGCTCACTGATGCCATGACCCCCCAGGCGATTCCCTGGTCAGAATCCATGGCATACCAGGGTAGCGAAGGAACGGATGCGGCAAGGCCAGTACCCCGAAGCGTACGGGTAGGGCGCCTCTACT
>NW_003298794.1:148374-178676 GCF_000151645.1 Tuber melanosporum
CGTGAATCGCCGAATCCCGAGTTGGGAATCACTTTATGCCTGATGTAATGGAGGTGCCTCGAACTCCGCCAGTCCGGGCCACTTGGCCAGAGGATGCTTGTTCATCGACTGAAGTTTCTTGCCATTGTCCCTGACCAAGATCCTTAGAAGACATTCCCCTTCCCCGATGTTGTCTGCCAGGTACTGGTCTTCAGCCAGCTTAATCTGGGGGGCATCCGGCAGAGGTGAGTGGGCCAGAATTGGGACTGAGTCCCATTGGGAGTCTGTTAGGCAGCAGGGGTCCAATGAGCCCACTGTCATGTAGGCTCAAAGGTCCTTGTGCCACCTCCAGTAAGGAGCGCTGGTGATGCCCTGATTTTCGAACCCACACCAGCTTTTGGTGTACGCAATGTCGCTGTGGCGCCCGCTGTTTGAAGTCAGAGAGTTAGTTAAACTGATTCCTGTAAATCCATGTAGGTTACCAGTTTCACTTACTTGGAGTCTTCCACTGCCGGCTCCAAGGACGGCCTCTCCTCTGCCTCTGGGCGTGCATCCCAGTTCACAAAAGGTTAGCTCCACCTTACAGCACCTATGATGACAATTGGAGGCGATTGCTTATTTGCCCGACAGAGCCCTTCTGCGACTGGTGTCCCACGGCAGAGTTTGGTACTTGTATCTCCTCCTGTTGCTTTCAGCGGAGATGGTGGCAGAGCATCTATATTAAAAGAGATATGTTAATCATTCTCAGCATCAGTAGTCATTAGTTGGATAAACTGTACTTGGTCACTTGCACTGGATGTTATTGCGGCTCACACAGCATAGTTTCTCACTTTGGGGGGGAAGGTGTTTGTAAAAAACATATCACCCAAATTGCTAGATATGAAATTGTTTCTATTTTTTAAATGAAGGTGATTGGCAGCTTGGGGGGGGGGGGACAAATTGAAGAAAGATATTGATGCAACAGAGCTGGAGATAGAAGTAGGATGTTGATGAAGTACATTGGTGAGGAATGGAGAGGTGGGGGGAGGAGGCTGATGGGAGATTGATAGGTGTAGGACAAGAGGTCTGGGGGAGGATGCTGGCCCAATCTGGGGAAAGGTCGTCTACACATGTCCATCATGTCACCGGTGTCACCGCCCTCATTGCCATAATCCTCACGATCCTCGCCATCCCCATCAACCTGGTCATCTTGCGAAGCATGTGCTACATTAAGCTGGGGCTCAGTACCTTGTTGTACATTAAGTCTCTGTTGGGCCATTGCTCCAGGTGGCAGCAACAGCTGATTAACCTCGACATGTGCAGCGATATCAGCTGGGTAGCACAGCACCAGTTGAGGCACTGGATTTTTGAGACGAGTGTCCTTTGACTTTGTACAACAGTCTTTAATTAGCATAATGATGGCTTCTTCGATCCTTAGCCTCCAGGGCACATCACTAGCCCCTGCCCTCACAAGATAATTACTGGCAGGGCATAATACCCTCACTCCAGAAATATCGCGCTGAAATCAGCGTTTGGGAACTTGTCGAAATTGGTAATGTTCCTTGTTTACTTTTGATCTTTGATATTATGTCACCATGCCATGTAGTTCTGTCTACCAGCATCATCAGGAGTGAACTCAAGCAATGTCTTATAAGTGCTGATTTTTTCATTACCGGCTCTTGCAGGTGTATTCTCTCCAAAAAGAGCAATAGCTGGAAGCTTGTAGAGGGGTTACATAGTAGTAATATATTCTTTTGGAACAATTGGATAGTGGGCGGATTGCATGTTGTTATTGTTTTATACAATGTATTCTGATTTGTTCTGAGTGTTGATATTGGGAGTGCAGTGGATATCTTGAATACTCTGAATAATTTTCCTTGTGTGACTGATGTGACCTTCCATTGGTCATGATTAATTAAGTTTGAATATCGAAGCTCAGTTCCTGACATTCAAGGCGCCCTGAAATATTTTCAACATTCGTGTATTATCCGGGGTCCGGGAGCCTATGACCTCTCTGGCCCCCCTGTGTTTTAGGTTGAGAATACGACATGGTACACATGTGGACTGAAAAGCATGGCTTCTCCTGTCCATGAACTCATGAAACCACATATCGCAGTCCAAGTGCTGATGAATATGTCTAACAAAATAGAACAGTAGAAGACACATGATGCAGACAAACCAGACACCAAGCAGAATCAATTATTAGCTACATCTTGGGTCATCTGACTTTGGCCCTTGTTGAGATCTGAATCTACTAACAGAAAAGTAAGCCTTCCACATGCACCTCATTATATAAACAGGCTTCTCCTAATCCACTAACCTTAGTCCCGTGATGCCTACCAAATATTCATTTTATTGCCAGAGGTCTGCCCGTCTACTCCCGTATAAGTGACATCTGTGAACCGGGCATGCAGACATCAGCGCTCTCCTGACATCCCTCATAACAAGTACTCCTTCGTCGAAAGGCATCCAGGACACGGGATCCCCCCAATTGCCTCAAGATGTCCCAGACCACGCGAACAAGGAGCCTGATTCCGACTATGAATCCGACCCCGACCCCATTGCCTGTCAATCAGACACCATCAATGAAGGGATTGTACATGAGCCTGACACAGAATCGCTGAATTTCGTCTATATGTCTTCCACTCCCAGTGAACGAGAGTATTATCTGCACCTCGTGGTCGCTGTTGGAGACCAGAGCGGATTTGCTGAAGAACACAGAGATCTGTGTGAGGACTACTGGGCCCTATTTCATAGCGTGCATGATTTCAAACTTGCTGCTTGGTTCATACAAAGAAAGGTACCTAGGCCGCATATTAAGGAACACTTTTCAAGCAGCCTGTGTAATGCGGCAGATGATGGCTATAGTTTGATCAATACATTCGAGAACAGCCTCAACTCACTAAAGCCATGTAGCTCATATCTAGAATGGGTCGAGGACCAGGTGCAGGATGGTGTGAGAACCTTGTCATTCCTTAACAGTTATGTTCTAGACTATCTCCAATATCTTTTTTTGGCAAAGAGCCTAGGCAGATAATTTTGTTTACATGGTGTAATGGGAATGCGATCCCAATAGAAGAAGAGTTTATGAGGAAATGTATTCAGTGGACTGGTGGTGGGACGTTGAAGTACCCCGCCAGCAGCAATTGCACCCTTTTTGACAGAAAGAGAGGTTAGTCCATGACTGGAAACACTTCCACCTGGCATGACTGCGGTTCCGATTGTTGGGATGTCAGATCAAACACATCTCACCAACTTCTCTGGTATCAAGAAGCCATGGCCAATGTATATCACAGTGGGAAATCTTCCGTCAACAATCTGGAACTGACCTGTGTTGTTGGCAGTTCGGCTTCTGGGGCTATCGCTTGTCACATACAAGCTCCCAAAGTCATCAACCGCAAGCAAACTACAGAGACAAATTAACGCAGACTCAGTACAAGCTGTATTCGAGTACCTATTCAAGCCCTTGCAAGAGGCCACACTGGATGGTGTGACAATTGACACTGAGGATGGGGAAATATGTACGTGTTTCCCTATTCCCATGGAGTGGATTGCGGACCATATTGAAAATGTTGCACTACATGGGATAAAATCCTACCCGTGACGCAAATGTGAGATTCCTGCGGATATGTTATAATAAAACACTGGGGTGAGGTACCCAGAGAGAGATTATGCGAGATATAAGTGCCAGGAACTAGAGGGTCTTGAGGGCTCGGGGAATCCCATGTCGGGTGACGTCAACACCAGGTTTTATAATCTTGGTATCAAGATAAGGCAAAATGTTTTTGATGGAATATTGTACCTTTTACCTGCTGGCCTGTACCCACCAGATCTGCACCACACTCTTCATCTCAGACTATTCAAGCAAATAATAGATTGGGTTCAGGGATTTCTTAAGAAACCTGTAAGTCTGGAGGTGTTTGATGACGCCTGTAAAGCTTTACCTCTGTACCCAGGATTCTTTGCACCCAGCAATGAGTACCGCCAGGTTACCCAGTGGCGAGAAAAGGAGATGAGGAACTGGGGACAATGTTGTTGGGAAGTTCAGGCTGTGGTCTTGTAATGGCCTGATTGTACGCATCACCTACTCTTCCAACAAGGACTTGCCTGTGTCCATTTATTACTTGATTTCAGTCTCAGGACACAATATACTGGAGCCATACATGTGAGACAGTTGATTATAAGGATCACTATCCTAATCTGGTTCACTCGACGAAGGATAGCTTCTGGGAGTTTAGAATGCCTCAATGGATGCTGGTGAAGATTCAAGAACAGCAAACAGAGTTACGATATCAGAGAACCCTGGTAGATCCATTGGTGGTGAGATCCAGGTGGTCCCAAGTGCAGGAGCAGCCCCAGGAAGAACAGAACGACCAATGCATGGAATTGATACAAGAAGAGTCTCATTTCAACTTCATTGAGATGGATCTAGTTCGTCACTTTCGCGACCATATGTACCAGTTTCATAATATTCCACAGAGTTAAACAGAGTTTGGCGAATGAGCACATCAGCAGCAAAGAAAAGATGGATGGCAATGCTGGAATAAAAATGACGCTGTGCTGCAGATCGTCCAGAGTTACGGTTGATACCACTTGATCTGAATGAGAATTTTAAACCTAGATGCTGTCCCACATTCCAGAGTTGACATTCCTCCGGACGACATCGCTCTTTGGGACAAAATGAGTCTTGAATCCCCGCAACCAATGCATTGTCAGGCCCTCCAGAGGGGTTGTGCACATGTTACCCACCTCTATGATCTGTGCAAAGCCTTGGGCATCTTGAGCGAGAATATATGGGCTGAATTGGTTCAATATAGCTGGCAGAACCTCCCCTTTGAGCGACAATTGCTGGAAGATCTCAGAATACATTGACGCCTCCCCATTGAACAATTGACAGGACTTGAAATCCCTGTACTGGCGTTGCAGGAAACCAATATTTACAACATCTACCGGGCATGCTGGATGGGCACGAAAGTCTTCCGAAACCGAGCAAGCTGCAATGATTGGGTTTGGATAAAGATTGCTGGTGAGTAAATATATGGTGCTCTACTGGGCCGTCTGCCCGGAAAACTCATTACATTCTTCATGCTCTGTGACTACCGATACCAAGATACAATCTACCGTCTGGCAGGTATTCAAGTGTTGAATGCACTCAACTCTGTACACCCATCAGAGTTACATGACCTTGTCACTGTAGTACTGCCGAAGACGCTGGATCCGTAGAGGTTTATGGTAGTGGACATTAGCACCATGCTAGGCCTGGCCCACCTAATCCCTGAGGCCGAGAGGCAATGGCTTGTCAACAGTCGGATAGATTTCAGGACCTTCATTGAGATCTATTGAAAACTCGCTAGATCAAACAGTGCCATCACGAGGAACCCCAACGTTGTACACAAGGGGCCATGGTTAATCCCCGAAGACATTTCAGAAATGTCAGTAGGAAAATAGGAGATTTCACCTGATTGCACTACTCCAACATCGAGCAACGGGGTCTGACAAAATGTGAGCAATTATATTAGTATTAGAATTGCCTATAGCTTGACACCAAGACGGGGCCGAGACAAAGAAAATAGAGGGCGCAGGGCCCATCGGGCTCTGGGGGTTACTTAGAAACAATTGAAGAGCATATTTAAACCAAACTACATCGGATCGACATTTTAACTAGGGAGTTCAGGAAGTAGTGATATCAAGAACAATGAGTCCAAGTAGAGATACTAGGGCCCAGGGCTGTCCAGATGGCCATCAGCTGCAATGGATGCAAGACCAGTGATGGGATGGATATCAGATGTTGAGCAAACCTAACAGAGTAACCATTGTGAGACTAACTCGAATTGGAGTCGCCTGGATGTGACCTCTTGGCGATGTGGTAACAACAATAAGATGTCAGGACATAATTGGAAGGTGAGATTGAGATAGTTCAGGTGAGAGTGGGAAATGGAGTTCGTGGGCATGTCGGACAGCGTCAGAGAATGTACCTTGGGAACAAAACGCAGAGAAACCAAGGGTGGTGACTCTCGGTGTGCTCCTGAGAGCACAGGACACAATCAAAGTGTCACAACTTAGGTACTGAGCAATGTGCGGGGGGTTCTACCATGACAAGGTATAAGGGCAAGGGGCACACAGGATGGTGTCAGGACATCAGAGCGACGAGGTAGTGAGGGCCCAGAGGCACAGAGTGCAAGGAAACAGAGGGGGGCAACAGGGACGCACATGACATGTGCGGTGTTGCGACGCAATTACAGACGCCCAGGACACAGGAGACGCAGATGGTACGCGACATGCGTTAGGAGGCTGCGCTCAAGCACCCGACCCTGGGGAAATCTTTTCTGCTGAGTGGTCTTGCATCCTTTACCTCTGATGGCTGCCTGGACATACCTTGGCCATAGTATCTACACTGGTGCTCATCGTTCTTGATATCAGCACTTTGCTAATTCTCTAGTTACAATGTCCATCCCATGTTCTTTAGTTTAAATATTACTCTTCATTTATTTCTATTTAACCAGCACAGCCCTGCGAGGCATGCGCCCCATCTTATCTTCGTTGGAGTCCCATCTTGGTGTCGAGATATAGGCAATTCTAATGCCAACATAAGTGCTGAGATTTCATCCAACACTGTTGCTAGACACCTGAGCACTGACAAGGAGGGAAATCTGCTCTTTTTTTGCTTCCACTGGTGAAATGTCTACCTGGATTAACTGGGGCCCCTGGAGTGCAACATCTGGGTTCAGAGTGGTGGTGCAGTTTGATCTGTTGATTTTACAATATATCTCATTGACCAGCCTTAAATCTATGCAACTGTTGATAAGCCAATACCTGTCTGCCTCAGAAATTAGGTGGGCCAGGCCTAGGATAGTGCCAATGTCCAATACCTTAAATCTCTTCAGATCCATACTATTCGGCAGGTCTATAGGGACAACATCATCCAACTCTGATACGCGTCCAGAGTTCAGTACATTCAACATCTGAATACCTGCCAGACTGTAGACTGGATCTTAGTCCGGGTAGTCCCTCAGCTTGAAGAGCGCAATGAGTTATCCAGGCAGATGGCCACGTAATGCACCCTACATTTGCTCCAGGCCCATCAGTATCCAAACAAAATCATTGCGACTAGCTCTAGTTTTGAAGAGCTTGGTGCCCATACATCGTGCCCGCTGGATATCGTAAACATTAGTTTCTGGGAACACAAGAACTGGGATTTCGAGTTGCGTAAATTGTTCACCCTGGAGGCATCAATGTCTTCCGGGATCAGCCTGCAAGTGGGGCTGACAGGGTAGGCTCGGCCAGCTATATCGTACCAATTGGGCAGACATATTATCAATTGAGAACTCCAAGGCTTTGCACAAATCACAGAGGTTGGTAATATCTGTACCATGCCCCTTGAGGGCCAGACAGCGTGTTGGTTGCAGGGATCCTATACTGATTTTGTCCAAAAGATCTATGATGTCCAGAGGGATGTCAACTCTGGAACGTTGCATGGCATCTAGGTTCAAAATTCTCATTCAGCTCACGTGGTATACCCTGTAACTGTGGAGGATCTGCCACACAGTATCATTTTTATTGCAATGATGCCATCAGTCTTTTATCGGCTCCTGATGCGCTAATGCAGCAAACTAAGTAGAATACTGTGGAAGGTTGCCAAACTGGTACACATAGTCACGAAAATTGCGAAATAGATACATTTTGATGAAGTTGCAAGGAGACTCTTCCTCTATCAATTCCACGTATTGGTCGTTCTCATCTTCCTGGTACTGCTCTGGAATGCAGGACCCCTTGGATCTAGCCACAGATTGATCTACCACCATTTTCCGATGTCGTAACTCCAATTTCTGGTATTGAATCTTTACCCGCGTCTGTTTAGACATTCTAAACTCCAAGAAGATATCCTTCTTTGAGTGAACCAGATTCAGATATTGATCCATATAATCAACTGTCTCATGTGTATGGCTCCAGTATTGTGTCTTGAGAGTGAAACCGAGTAATAAATGGACACAGGCAAGTCCTCATTGGAAGGGTAGGTGATGTGTCCTATCAGGCAGTCACAAGGCCGCAGCCTGAACTCCCGAAAGACATTGTCCCAAGTTCCTCATCTCCTTTCCTCGCCACTGGGTAACCTGGCGGTACACTTTGCTCGGTGCAAAGAATCCTAGGTACAGAGGTAAAGCTTTATAAGCGTCATTAAACACCTTCAGACTTACAGGTTTCTTAAGAAATCCCTGAACCCAATCCATTATTTGCTTGAATAGTCCAAGATAAATGGTGTGGAGGAGTTCTGGCCAGTGCAGGCCAGCGGGTAAAACATGCGATAGTCCATCAAACACATTTCACCTCATCTTGATACCGAGACCGTGAAATGTGGTGTTGACATCCCCCGACATGGGCTTTCCTGCACCCTCCAGAACCTCGGCACTTATATCTCTCCTATAATCTCTCTCTTGGTAACTCACCGGCGTGTTGGATCATAACATATCTGCAGGAATCTCACATTTGGGTCAGGGGTAGGATTTTATCCCATGAAGTGTATGTTTTTCAATATGGTCCACAATTCAGACTATGAGGATATGGAAACATGTCCGTATTCTCCCATCTGGACATTCAATTGTCACACCATCGAGCACAGCCTTTTAGAAGGTATCAAATAGGAGCTCGAATACAGCTTATACTGTGTCGCTGTTGATTAATCTCTGTAGGTTGTTTGCGGTGGAAGCCTGTAGGAGTTTTGGCGGGATGGGTAGTAGCCCCAGAAGCAGAACGACCATCGATGCCGGTCTGTTACAGATGATCAACAGATGATTTCCAACTGTGATGTACACAGGCCATGAATTCTGGTCACTGGAGAAGTTCGTAAGATGTGTTTGATCTGACCTTCCTTTAATCGGTGCCGCGGTCAGGCCTGTGGAAGTGTTTCCAGTCATGGATGAATCTCTGTTTCAGTCCAAATGGGTGCAATTGCTGTTGGCGGGATACTTGAAGGTCCCACCGCCAGTCCGCGGTAAGCATTTGCTCATCTAAGCTTTGTCCATTGGGATCGCATTCACATCGCGGCATGTAAACAAAATCATCTGCCTAGGCTCTTTGACAACCAAGATATCTGACACAGTCTAGACCATTACGGTAAAGGAATGGCAATGTTGACATACTATCCCGCACCGGTGCCTCGAACCATTGTAGATATCAGCTTTAGGGATCTAGTGAGTGGAGGTGGTTCTCAAGTGTATGCATTGAACTATAGCCAATGTCTGCAGCATTATGGAGGCCACTTGAAAAGTAGTCATTAATCTATGGCTTGGATACCTTGCTTTGTATGAGTCAAGATGCAAGTTTGAAATCGTGCATAGTATCAAATGGCCCCCACCGGTCCACACACAGAGCTCTGTATTCTGCGGTAAATCCCCTCAAGTTGCCAATAGGTTCCCCCACCCAGGGACAATTCTCAGATTCCCTGGGCGCAAAAGAATTGTAGACCAAATTCAGCGAGTCCAGAATCAGGCTGACTGTTTTCGTGCTCTGCCATGTCGTGAGACAATTGGTGAGATTCCGTGTCTTGGATACTGGGTGACAAAAGAGTACTAGCCGTTTTTTTAAGTCTCCGGAATGTAGGTGACGGTCCAAGTTATGCCAAGAGTCAACTTACAGATGGGTCATTTAAGATTTTCTTGCCGGGGGTGCAGAGGAGGATCATGTTGCTCACGCCTACGATGATGAAAATGGCATTGACTGAGAAGCCAGAAGTCCCCATTAATTAGTAGTCTGTAGAGTCTAATTATAATATGGGCGGTAATCAGACTGGTTGTCAGGCTCCAGCCTCTTAAATTCTCTCTTCTATTGGCCTATTCTTTCTGGTTATTTTGCCTCTCCACTCCGTTAAGCATGATAGTTATTCCCTCCTTCGACCCCAATACATTTAGCTATGATACTAGGAAGTTTAGCTACCTCTTTATTGATCTCCTCAATTGTAAGCCTTTCCCACTCCTCCTGAAGAACGAGCCTCATTTGTGGTAGAGCAGTGATTCTCTCATGACCACGGCGGATTTGAATACGGCTTTTCATCAGGGCCCATATATGCTCAATGGGGTTGAAATCGGGAGAATTTGCAGGCCAGTCTACCTTCTCAATCCCTTCTTCTTCCCTTTGAGCATTAGTGAAAATGGAGTCATGTGCTGGTGCATTGTCCTCCATTAGCACAAAGGAAGCATTGAACTCCAACCGCTCATGACATGTAGGCCAAAGAAGTGGTCGGGCAACACACTTCACATAGCGCCAAGCATCAATACCCCTTCCTTCCCCCCTCTTATATTTTGCTAGCTTAAATTTTTTGCCCCGATGGGTTTGAGGTACCCGTTCCTTAGGTGCATTTTGGTGCTTTTCCGCATGGCGTTGGGCAGAGAAGGCTGCTAATTCCGTAGTTCTCAGGTCCTCCCACTCCTCTGAGCTCCTCCATTCCTCATTCAACCTCTTCTCCTCTGCCTCCCTTCCCCCCTCTAGCAATGCAATGGCCCGTACTGCCTCCTCCTTTTCCTCACTACTTTCAATCTCCCATACATGGAATGGTCCCTTCCATCCCCATCCTATCATGCCCCAGCACATTACACTTTCTCCCTGCTTTTTCTTGCATCCCACACAGTCATCGTGCCACTTTTCTGTTTTATCTCACCAGACAAGATTCAACCCAAAGAGTCCCCCAACCTCAATTGACATCTCATCTGTGAACCCATAATTCCTCCATTCCTCCATCCCCCAGTCCATTCTCTCCATACAGTAATTAAGCCGTACAACTTCATTCTCAGTCTTAAGAATAAATTTAAACAGCTCTTTATATGCCCTAATCCCACAAGACCGCAGAGCCTTCCAAATTGTGGAATAGCTAACGTGAGAAAGCCTAGCTTCTCTCCGAGTATCGACAAGACACATTCGCCGAGTACTGAAGTCGCGGCTTACTGTGGACATGAGGTGGTCGACTTCCACATTGGAGAGAGCCTTCAGACGGCCGGAGCGGCGATTCTTATCCAAGCAATCCTTTGAGAGCAGCTCACAAAGTGATATATTATCCCTATCTCTGCTTCGCATTTCTCTCCTCCATCCTACTCCATCCATTTCGCTCGCCAATAATCCTTCCCCCTCCCCAACCAGGCCAAAAGCATTGGATTCTCAAACCTCTTCCAGCCAAGCCCCACCCAGAGCACTAGGTGTAGCTGCCTCTCGTTTCGCGATCGCATTTTTCATCGCGTGACGGTGAATATCACTCGCAGTTGAAATTGCAACACCGGTACGTGTCTTTATTTCCTTAAACTCATAGCCGAGTTCTCGCATAGTAATGATTGCTGCTCGTCTGCGAGGGGTTATTTCTCTTCCTATACCACCTCTAATATGAGTACCTTCTTTATTAAACAGAGTGGATTGAATTCATCGAGCTTCCCTTTTAGGTGATTCGCAGCTACCATAGTTGTGGTTGGTTGCCAGAGAGGAATGTTACATGCGAGAAAATATACCTGTGATCGACAATGTACACATTTGCCAAGGCAACACTTACCCCAAAGCAGGATACCTTACACTTAGCCATTCCGGAGACTTAAAAAAACAGCTAGTACTCTGTATGTGGGAAGCCAGGACAGGGATGACATTCCATGCCTGGTTCACAGATGTCTCTCATCCGGGCCGGGATAGGTGTACTTCCCGCAACAAAATGAATATTTGGTAGGTATTGCGGGACTAAGGTTAGTGGATTTCGAGAAGCTTGTTTGTATGATGAGGTGCAAGTGGAAGCCGTACCGTTCTGTGTATAGATTTGGATTCCAGCTAGGGCCAAATTGAGATGACCCAAGATGTAGCTAATAGTCGCTTCAGTTTAGCTTATGGTTTGTGTGTAACATGTGTGTTACACTGTTCCTTTTTATCATCCAGTTTCATGAGCACTTGGACTGTGATATCTACTTTCATGAGCTTGCGGACTAGAGTAGTCCTGCTTTTCAGTCCACAAGTGTATGATGTCCTATTTTCAACATAAAACTCAGGTGGATCAGAGCTCTCTTAGGCTCCCAGACCTCAGATTATACACTACTGTTGACAGTATTTCAGGGTGCCTTGAATGGTGGGACCTGAGCTTGGATATTTAAACTTCTTTAATCATGACCAAGGGAAGGTAACATCAGTCAAACCAGGAGAAAGATCCACAGTATTCTCAACATCCACCACACTCACAATATCAATACTCAGAACCAATGACAAGACATGGCGTAAAAAAATAACTACATGCAATACTTCCACTCACCAATTGTTCCAAAACGACATATGACTCTGCTGGAACCCATCTACCATCTTCTAGCCATTGCTAATGTTGGAGAGATTAAACCCGCAAGAGCTGGTAACAAAACAATCAGCACATATAAGATATTACTTAACTTTACTCCCCATAATGCTGGCAGAGAGCTCTATGGGGTGTAGTGAAATACTATCAAAGACCAAATGTTAACATGGAACATTACCAATAGCAAGAGATTCCTAAACACTGATTTCAGGGAGATTTTTCATGGCATGAGGGGATTACGTGCAGTTTACGATTATCTTGCGATGGAGGGGGCTAGTGACATGCTCTGGAGGTGACCAATCAAAGAAGCCATCACTACACTCATGAAAGACTGTTGTTAGAAGTTAGCTGACACACTTCTGAAAAGCTGAGGGCCTCAACCAGCACCGGGCACTCCAACAATTAGCACGGCACATGTCACTGTTAATCAGCTGTTGCTGCTGCCTGGCACAAGGGGCCAATGGGGCCTGAATGCACAACAAGGTCCTGTGCCACAACTTGAAGTAGCCCATGCTACGCAAGATGACCAGGTTGATGGGGATGGTGAAGATGACACCGATAACGGAAATGACAGTGGTGACACCGGTGACCTGATAGAGGTGGATAGATGACATTTCGCCTGATTGGGCCAGGAGGATGACCAGGATGACCAGGACCTCTTTGAACCCCCTACAACAAAGACACATCATCAACATGCACCAAACGGAGTCCCAGCTACACAAGAAGTGCAGAATGTGCCTGAAAGTTCTGCACTTACACCACTGCCCATAGTGCTATGTGTTGATGTTTCAACTGGTTAGTTCATTTCCCTACAAGATGTTAATGTTGAGCTTCCACTTACAGAAAGATGAAATAAAGATTGGAGCGCCATACTTGCGCGCCCTCATGTAGTACGTATAGTTTGGGTCTAGCCCTCTTTACTCATTGTGGGTTTAGGCAGCGTACAAAAAAGGTTAGCTCAAGCTTCACATAATGATCAATCGGTTTATTGACGAGCCTAGCACATCTCCAGAATCAGATTTTGTTTGTTGGATTCCTCCAGCATTCCCGGGTTTTGGCCATGATCTTGGGATGGATAACAGAATGAGTGGTTTCCTATATGCTAGGCACTGCAGGTGAAGGTAGCAGGTTACTGCACGAGCTTGCTCCGCAACCCTCATCACAGTTGGACCTCCTATTCGTCGAAAATGGCGAATCAACACGTGCCTGGCTGCTCTCTAATCCTGTACAGCAGGACCCGCTGGTTCTCTTAGTGTATTGCTACAGTGATGAACGTGATATGAGGTCCGAGATGCCTGTGCTACAGGGGCACCCAGATGCTGGCAAGGCTGTGATATTTGAACTCGCTGTCGGACTAGATAGAAGCAGAGGCCAGCTCTAGACTAGAATACCTGCGCTGGACTCGGGGGCTGCTGGCGGTCAAAATAGTAATGCTCATGGAGGACAGGCTCAGGAAAAAGACACGACATTCTCAGTGCTTGTGCCATGCCATGACGCATATCAAGTAAGTGATGATGAGATACACAAAAGTCTGACAATCTCTGAGCCCATGCCAAGCTCCAATAAGGATAATTATTCAGATGAGGATGAGATGCAAACCTCACTCTCTGGTAGGTCATATCTGGAATAATCTACTATAGAACTCAGTCATTCTCTCCCAGACTGTGTCTCATTGCAAATCACAAACCGAACTCTCCTGAATAGACAACAACACTCTGGTTTAATTGCATCATGGGGGACATTCAAGAAGGTATTGAAGTGAGGGCGCCTCTTTTGAACTATTAAACATTCCCATGCAGAAGCCGAAGAGGCTGTGCCTGGCTGCAATTCCAAACCGTGATCTGATGGATTAGATGCCGTGGGTGTTCAAATGGTGGTCAGCCTACATCGTGTGTTAGTAGTGTGTTTTAGCAGTGGATTTGTGAGAACCATTGAGAAGCCATCCTTCCTTCTGTTTGTATCATGTATCCCTCATTCATTGTTCATCTCATGAACAACAGTATCAGATCCCCGCTTGAGTATCCCACATTGCCAGATCTTGCTGATTGGATGTCCGGGACGCCTGCGGGGCGTGTGGACCTGACATTTGCACTAGCCATCTTGGCGCATGGACATCGATGTGGCTCAAAGGTTTTGATGCCAGTTGGCAGGACCAGTGTGCAGCTTAAAACCTTATTTTATAAACATTAGAGAGATTACTTCTAGGACCCCATACAGATCACGATACGCTTAGAATTATATTAACATCAAGATCTATACACAAAAGATTCCTGTCATTCTCAAGACAAGGTGGTTATTCTGTATAGGTGGCACACTTTCACCTCGTTGTGCAAGGATGTTGCATGCAGCATTTGTCAGTACACCTTCACTCCCGAGCACTTAGTGTTGCTTCCGTGCACACCCCACTAGTGTATAAGACTTTGAACATCCTCCCCCAGACCTCTTGCACTGCACCTATCAATCCCCCGTGAAACTCCTCCTCCTCCCTCTCCATTCCTTACCAACATCCCTGATCAACGTCCAACATCTATATCCAACTGCGTCGCATCAACCTCTTTCTTTCAATTTGTCATCCCCTCTATAAAAGAAAAAGAAACAAGATTTCCCATCTACCAATTTCGGTAACATATTATTTCAAAAACACCAGCCCCCCCAAGTAGAAAGAAAATGCCGCTTGAGCCACAAAGACTCCCAGGGCGAGTGACCAAGTCTGCTCCCTCCAACCATTGACTACTGATGCTGAGAATTATTAATATATCACTTTTAATATAGACTCTCCCCCACCCTGCTCTCCAAAAGGGACACAAGAAGTAGCATGCACCAAACTTTGCTGTAGGGCGCCAGTCCCAGATGGGCGATGCCGTGTAAGTAAGCAATCACTCCCACTTGTGGTCATAGGTGCCCTGATGTGGAGCTAACCTTTTGTGAACTGTGATGCGATCCAGGAGGCCGAACAGAGGCCGCCCTTTGACCCGGTCGTGGACGACTCCAAGTAAGTGAAAATGGTAAGCTACATGCATTTACAGGAATCAGTTTACCTCTCTCTCCTACCTCAAAGAGTGGGCGTTAGGGCAACATTGCATATGCCAAAAGCTGGTATGGGTTCTACAATCCTTGAGCCACTACTGCTCCTTGCCAGAAGTGGAGCCAAGACTTCTGAGCCTCCATGACAGTAAGCTAATTGGACCCCCACCAGCTGACTGACTCGCAATTGGAGTTGGTCCTAATGGTGGCCTACTTCCTACCCCCTGTTGCCTCTCCGATAAAGCAAGTTAAAGACCAGTACTAGGACAATGAGGTGGGGGAAGTCAAACATCATCTGAGTATGCTGGTAAGGAAAACAGTCAAGAATCTGCGGACGACTAACAAGCCTCGTCCTACAGAGAGGGCTGTACTGGCCAAGGTCACAGGACGTCCAAGTAAGTGTTCCCATTCATTAATGTTCCGCTCTATTTGTGCTTACTTATTTTATCAGTGGATCAACCCGATTGGTCCTCCCTGTATTGCCTGCGGGCAATATCGATCCACATCCTTCCTTGGCTACCCCTGGTGTGCCACCGACTCTGACCGCTGAATCACATGGGGGGTAAGGGTTCCAAAGAGCATAAAAAATGTTCACGGGGCAGTCAAGGGCCAACTAGTGGAGGAGGCCATCTGGTACCCACGATATCTCATTGGTGCAATGGGCGCAGACCCATGATCACTTCAATGTGTGCCCATGGAGCCTCTCCCACTACCCAAGCTCATCTTTTTTTATAATGATGATGACATCCGCATGTGTATCCTCGCCAATCATGACGATGATCTACTGGACCTTATGGTCCTACATCAGCATCAGGGAGAGTCGCTGGCTCAGACCCGAATACCGGCGCAGGAGGTGGTGCTCCATTGTGCATCGCACTGGAATGTGCTACAAATCGTTTGAATGAAGGTAAGTTTCTCATCATTCACATTGACAACCATGGTCAGTAGCTAATAACAGATATAGGATTAAGACTCATTTGTCCCCGGCCACTTCAGACCCCGTCACGCCACCCATCCTGACTCTCGGCATAAGACAGCAACCTTGATTGACGGTGTAACTTCCTAACCTTTACAAATTTTCATCTAATAGGTTTGTTATTATCTATACCTAATGATATATATCGGATGAAGTGCTGTTCATCCCTGGCCCCCCAAGACCCCGTCCACCCAACACCCAAGACACCCGGCCTTCCCCGCAGTCTGAACTGGAGAAGCTCCAATCCTTGACAGAGCTTTCTGAGAGAACCCCTGGATGGCAAAGTAGCTCTAAACCCCCGGATCCCAGGCCGGACCACGTCCTGGGCACAACGGGGCCAAAGACACCTCTCCTGTACTTTTTTCTGAGAGTAGCTCTCAGGGAGTGACACCTACCCCCCCACCAATTCCCCCCACGATACTGCTAGCGCCTACCCACTCCCATCCTACAATCCCCATTCCTACTCTGTCACTCCTTTCAACTTGTGTGGCTACAACTGCATTGTCGGCTCCCCCGAACCCCTGTCCTACTCTTGTGTCTCCTCCAACCTCTGTGATTACTACTAACAGCCTGGCACCACCCACCCCCAGTCCTACTCTAACACCTCTCCTGACTTCTGTGGTTACGACCGGCCTTCTGGCCGCCATCATCTCGGCTTCACCCCAAGATTCACTGGTGCCTGGCTCTCCTAATTCTGGCTCTCACGTGGCTGATGAAACAACAATTCCCCTGCCCCAGCAACAGACATGAGACTGCTTGAGGGTCATCCTGGACTTACCTTGTTTTCTTCTGTTTGTCTTTTTTTATTTTCCTTTCTCAGGTTCCTTTTCTTAGCTTTGCTCTTTCTGGTTCCTTTTTTTGATTTTTCTTTAGATTCTCAATCACTATGCAGGGTTTTCTCAAAGAGGTACATTTCTTAGCTGGTGATTAATCGTGATAGTAATGATACCATTTGACCCACTTGCATCCACCTAGTGTATTGCTAACTGGCCTGACGTAGTATGAAAGTGGTGGTGGTTGTAGTGATTGGTCTCCTCAGACAGTGCTTAAATATTGCTAGTGTATTGTATTGATGAATTTGGTACATCTCAAATTCCAAGTCCTGAACAGGCCTAGCATCGGGCAGCTGTCCTGTCAATTGGCTTCCTGGCCTTAAAAGAATACACCTTTTAGACTTGTGGAGAAGATGTTAGATTTCTCGAATTTTTTTTATGCTTGGCTCTTGTTTCGCAATAAATAGTTTCACTAACCGACTCCATTTGTAGCTAGATCATGCTAAGCCTTCTGCCTTGGTGACACCAATATTTCCCATGCTCAACCCCTGTAGGAGCCCTGAACCTCCCGACATTTGCGAATGTGGGGTATGTATCATGAACACAAAGTTCAAGTTGAATATTCAGCAAGAACAAGATATGATTGAGGCCCAAATTGTGCTTTGTGTTTCCCTGCCAACAGACTTTCACTGCTTCTAATGGGTTACTGCTTTAATCCTGGGCCTGTGATAACCCGGAATGTCTTGATCATGAACGTAATGTTGAACGCTCATGTGAGGTCATTTTGCAAGGGAATCTAATTCTCAGTGATAGTTGATGATTACACCACCGCTAACTCTGGGCCTAAGGCTAAGTGTATAAGATCCAACACATCATATTCAATGCCAGCAAAGTAGATAAAGTCCTCATCTACCGTATAGCAAACTCGAGATTCATACCGTTTGCATCCTGAATACTCACTTACCTGACATTCATTAACCTGTTATAGAATACATAACCAACATCTAAACAAGACATCCAGTCAGCCAATTCCCTGGGTGGGAAATCTGGATGGACGTAGATGCGACACCCGACCCAACTGAATGGGATTGGGAATGTTGATATTACCAACACAATGGAATGACTGTGGCAGCTCCATGAGTACACTATTAAAATACAAGTCCGCACATCAAACCCCATCTCATTCACCAATTGTCAGCACGCAACTAAGACATCCATAACACCCTCCAAATACCACAATACAGACCACAATTTATACCGAACCTGAGATAGAACCCTCAGGACAAAGAGCTACCGAAATACATTCTCTTACCAAGGATAGCAGCGAAGAATACGAGAACCCACACAGATCAGATAAAACGCAATGCGATGCCGAACCCATCTTCGAAGATATTTATATTCCCGACAGCTCTGGGCTACATGGGCCTGATTAGTCTTAAGCACCCAACTGACAGCAAAATGATCACACAGCGACAGTCTGGATTTCTACCATGTCCGGAACACCACACACCAATGCTTTGAAGAGGACACAATGGCCTCTTGGGCGAGTAATTCGCAGCAGCCCTGTCAGTCCTGCTGCATTTCCATCATCAAGTATTCCATGATTCTCATCACCACTGCAGGCCAGGATTGATCTTCTGATGTCAGGAGTTCTAGTCCTGTTCATTGCCCTGCCATGCTGCGGCAGGATGACTTGATTTCAGGTAAGCTGTGGCACAACCTAGTAAAAGGGGCAGACGGGGCGATATTAAGCTTAGCAAAGTCACTCATTCATGGGTACATGCTGTTCGAGGACCCACTCCAGAATGCTGTTGCATAGACCAGTCAGGTTCTCAAAGTCTGGCAGGATGTGGTGGAAGGGCAGGGACATACTGAAGATGTTGGAAGGTCCGAGTGGTCCATATATCAGGTAGGTCCTCTCTGCCAGTATTGATGGTGTAGAGTATACACTAGTGACAGACAACGATATGCCAAAAATACTCATGGATGTGATCTCAGTTTGTATATCATGTGAAGAATCACATTGTCAAGTTATAGGAACTACCTGAGGATCAGACAGTGATGGCATATATGGTGGATTATCTGCTGGAACAGGATAGGTTTATGTGCAACCCAAAAGGGTATGAGGTTCCTTTACACCTGGTAATAACCCTATAGTGACCACTACTGATCATGAATCACCCTGACTCTGAACCTGGCATTGCACTTTGCTTCAGCACAGATTCCGCTGGGGATGTACCGTAAGTA
Source organism: Tuber melanosporum (assembly GCF_000151645.1). Taxonomy (NCBI): domain Eukaryota; kingdom Fungi; phylum Ascomycota; class Pezizomycetes; order Pezizales; family Tuberaceae; genus Tuber; species Tuber melanosporum. The sequence goes on from NW_003298794.1 coordinate 167,654, forward strand.
TTTCACAGGAAAGAAGATGCACTGGATTGTTGATACCGAGTTTCTTGGGAGGATAAATGGCAGTATTATCTGCATGACCTACACCATAATCTGTCATACACTGCCTGCATGGAAATAGGGAATCTATCATGAGCCATGGAACTTCAAACCAGTGGCTGTTGGAGGTAAGATTCCAGCATTCTCGTAACATATGATTTCCAACCAACTAACTAAGTTGTCACCGGACACCAAAGACCTTTTTACATGGCAGAAACAAATATGAGCAAGGTGCCCACTAGGGTTCCAGGACACTATTGTCACATACATGTGGCAGACAATCCAGAGGATGGATGAGAAGATTTACTGTGTGCAGTAAGATCGCTATGAGGGGTATGATAACTGGGGTGCACTGGGCACAGAGCTCGGGGGTTGAATATTTGACCAGATACCATCACTGCTGGTGCCTCATCAGACCAGGCTGGACCACTTTGCCCGAGAGGAGGGCAGGGAAAGTCCAGTTCAGTAACAAGAAATGGATAGGTTATTTGATTACAGCCAGATGTCGATTGCCCTGCTGCTGGGGCCTTTGGTCCAAGATCCTCCAAGTTCCGAATATTCACTAGAAGGGAGTTTAAGATTGATGACAGGGAGCCTGATGAGTGCTTTGTGGCCTGGTTGCCTGTCGTGAAGCCTCAAGTAATCTGAGGAAGGCCACAGACCACTGGTGTGATTCGGTGATCGGCAGCTACAGGTCAGCAATCTGGATTCCAGTTCAAGTCAACCTGGGTAAATAATTAGAATTACTGATGTGGAAATTTCAGTTATAATAGATTTATTTTTCCAGCTGAGCTGATGTGCGGCATCAACAGTGAAGAGTGAATAGTAGATAAATAGAAGCATATATGAAAGTAAAATTACGTGCAATATTCAACTGTACTAGTAGATTTGAGCTCAACTACAACGTAATATATAAAAATATCTGCACCAAGGTGGGAGGATTACAGGAAAGGGGGTAGAGCTGAGGACAGGTCAGGAAGCATTTAGCACGCGCTGACGGCACCTAGAGGATGTTAAGATGATGAATAATGCGAACAGGATGAGAATGTGGGGGCAAGGTGAATATACCGGTGAGGTGAGTTGTAAGGAGAAAGACTCCAGAGGTAGAAGGGGAACATCATAGTATCTAGAAGGTACAGAAGGGCGGTGTGGTACTAACGCTTGAATGCATAGCAAATAATATCATGTAAGAACTGGCGAGCTGGGGATGTAGTCTGGATGGAATCCCAGTAGAACGACATTGTCCTAACACTGGCAGCCTGAGAAGACCTCATCCTGACATAGGCAGGCAAGGTCTGACATCCACCAGAAGCGAGCCTGGAGGATCAGAGATTGTCTTAATACAGATGCCAAGGTGTGAGACATTGTCAGGATGCAGAGGACATAGAGGTCCATGTCAGGATGTCTCCAGGATGCTGGTTGGGATGCAAGGAAAGTCAGGATGCAACGTCTAAGCGATGTCACCTCCTGATTGGCTGTTCATGTTTTGCATGTCCTGTGAGTCAGACACACAGGACGCGTGGGACCTAGGTAATTATTTTTACTGATGTAAAGGAAAGTGAAGCTTTGAGCAAACACAGAGTGGGACCTCTCATTGAGAAATGAAGATGGTGCTCAAAGTTAAGGACTTGATGCTTGTTGTCAGATAGAAATCTGGGGCTCTAATTGGCTGAAACTAAACAGTGATTGAGCAAGGCAGGGTAGAAGTAAAGAGGTCGAAATTACCGAGAACATTCAATTTAACTTTAATCATGCATGTACCACCAACTCTAGCATACGACCAGTCCCCTCAAGCCTAGGATTAGTCCAAACTTGACCTCCAACTAACAATGTACTACCAAACGCTCCAGCCACAAATCTCAAGCACGCTCGCACTATGTCCAAACCCGAAGACTGAATACAAGACCATGGTTAGTAAAGAAAGCTCTCAAGCTCCACGCACTCGAAGTCTATCTGTTATGGAACCAACGTTAGCCCCGGTACCAAAGACGCATTAATTGTGTCCCAGGTGTAGTGCAGTCAAACCCAGGAATAGCAAGGTATATGGACCATAGGTGAGGCACAGGCCAAAACCCTTAAGCTGAAGGCATGTCCAATAAAGTTAAGTTTGCCATGCAAAAAATCAAACTAGAAATTACTACTTCACAGTATATATACTGTCCCGTAGCCCATAACCACAACAAAGAAAAACAAATGACAATTTAACTCCAGATGTGCCAAAATGTGAGGGAGGAGAAGACCAGCATATCCATCTCTCTCACCAGCATGCCAGATCATCATGCCCATGAACTCACTTTACCAGTTACCTCTATTGAGCATACTGTTGGGGAGGACCTGTACCCACTACCTGTGACCCAAATAAATACCCCAAAGAAAGAAAAAACATGGAGGTCATGACAGACCCAAGTGGCAGGTCGGGCCTATCCCATGAGTAGTGCCCTACACCCAGGTGCTATAACTGCAACGAAAGCAAAAAATACCAAACAAACACACAATAACCTACTGTACAAGACCTAATTAAGGTGAACCAGGTGGTATCAACCAGCTATCAGCACAGGTGTCCATCCAAGAGCCACACTGGCAGGAAGCTAGAAAGTACTCAGCAGCTTAACCTCAATAATAGAGCTGCGGGAGGAAATGCTTATTTAGACCCCGCCTAACATAATGCTAGCCTAACTGTTGCTTGCAGGTGCTGCTTTCCCCATAGCCCACCCCCCCTAAACTCCACACACTAGACATTCGAGGTACCATCCAGCCCCCTTAGCCCCTCAGATAGGTCAACCATTCGACAGCCACAGGACAGCATATACCCAACCCTGTGTGGTAGCCACTGGGCTTGGCCATACCAAGACAGTCCAACACATGACAGGGCCGAACTAAGAGGGTGCTGGGCCAAGATCAGTGACCACCCTGAGGGCACCAGCATCCAAGGGGTAACTGTAATCAACACACCCTCCACCCCCCCAAGCCAGAGTTAGGGTAAGCTAGGACAAGAAAACTAGAGCCACTGACAGGTGGCCACTGCAACCAGCCCAAGGGCCAGAAGAAGACAGGACGACTGTGGCCAAACTAGCACGCCAGAAAGGAGGGGTAGAAGAGCTGAACAGAGAGAAATAGAAGGTCGGCCCTATTTGCAAGGGGTAAGACTGCTAATGACCGTCTGTAAACTCACTGATCCTACACATGACCAAGACGTGGCCCAATAACCGATCGCCCCAGCTATCCCCAGATAGCTCAACTGCCACCCTTGGGAGTACAAGTTTACATGTTTAAAGCCAATACAATATTGGAGGGAGGAGGAGACTCCTGATTGAAATGTGATAGACTCCACAAGAACCTAGATCAAGGAGATAGCCAAAAACTACATTATAGCATTCTGACCATAGTTATAGATAAAGGAAGGGCAGAGCTGGGAAGGCCCCCATCCCTTTAGATTGATGTGGCCAGTGCTTTATATTAAATTATGGGAATCTTATTAGTCTATCCCAATGGCGTTGTGCATTGTAAGAAACTAAGGACTTTGTCAAAACTCAACATGAAACATGAGCTGTCATTAAGAACAATGTCGTTGTATCCTAACAGAGTAATCTCAGAATCGCCCAACGGCAGAACAAGAATCTCTGCTAGCTCACAATATGCGGAAAAGCCTAAGACTCTTTGAACAAAGCATGGCTCGTCGTCACCAAAGATGTGAAGCCCCCAAGGGAAACTGTGGTGACAATCAAACAGCAACAAGCAGGCGAAAACAAGTAACCACAACATAACAACTAAAAAAGATAAATCTGATCACCAAAACTCCAGGAACTAGTAAGCCAAGTTGAATATCTTCCCTGGAATCCAAGATGATGAAGTCTATTGTATGAGCAACAGAAACACTCCCTAGGCGGAGTGAAGATAGAAGTAAAGAGGTTACTTAGAACATTTAGTCTAATTTAAACTTTTACCACTAACTCTGGCGTACAACAAGTCCCACAACCAGGCCCCCAAGTTAGTGCTACATTCATATCACTAACCACGAACTAACTAAACCTACACACTCGCACCTCCTTCATGCCCACACCATGCCCCCACGCTATAGCTAAATGGAACACTATCATACTTAAAGGTAATCCACATCAGCCAAACCTACGTACCAGTCAAGCAACAGCTTCAATAATCCAAAATTCCACTACAGCTACCAGAATGTGACCACGAAATAACTTCCACCATGGTAGAAGCCCACCCAAGTATTCCTATTTAATTATCTTGGGGGAGCCCAAGCAACCACCCCAGCAACCAGCCACTAAATCTCTTAAGAACAGAAACACCCAAATACCAAGCAAGTAGACCAGAAGGAATGCGAACTTACTGAGCGAGAGTGCCTCAGCAAACAGGATACCAAGAATCAGAGACCCTCAGAAGAGTACCACTGTTGCAGAAGAACCAAAACACCTCAAAATAAAGGCACCACAGAGATGGCATTGCGGAGCTATGAACACTTGGCCGAACCTACCTAGGGACTTTTACACTGATACCCCTCAACTCGTACCACTGACTGTGAACCTCCTGTTGAATCTTTAGCTGCCAGACAAGACTGAATGCGAAATCAGTGAAGGTGAGGACCTTTCAGAGTTTGGGACTAACGTAAATCAGGTGGAAGTGACACAAAACCGGGATGTGACACAAGCTGGACTTGGCGTAAATGATGCTAGTTGATCTATGGTATGATTCCCTGCTTTGCCAGGGGTATGCTGGTGGAGGGTTATTGCAACCACAATACCTCCATGACGAAGTAAGGATCGTCAATATGAAGGTTCGCCTTGAAAAAGCAATCCAAGCAATAAGATCTGGAGAGGAAGAGAGTGTTGCAGAAGTCAGCAAAGACTGTGAAGTGGACAAGTGGACCCACTACCAAAGACTGGCTGGAACTTCAACCAGTCCTGCAGAGGCTGATGAAGGACAGCAACGGCTGATGAAATTAGAGGAGAAGGCGATTGTGAGATGGTGTTTTGACCAAGATGACAAGGGGTTTCCGCCAAGGCTCAGTATGGTATAGGAGATGGCAAGGCATCTAGAAGAAAAGCGAATGAAAGTCAGATGCAAACCGATGGGGAGGAACTGGATGTCCCGCTTCCTTAAGTGTCATCCAATTCTTGCTGTTAAACTCAGTATGCAGTTAAAAAGGCAAAGGGCATATGCAAAGGATCCTAGACTAATTGAAGACTATTTCAATAAGCTGTCTTGGTTGATTAGCATGAATGGGTTGTCTGCTTCCCAGATTTTTAATATGGACAAGAAAGGTTTCTTGATGGGAGTGGCCTCACGGGCAAAGGTTTTATGCCCCTGTCAACGAAGAAATCCCCATGTTACTCATGAGGGGAAGTGTGAACTTGTTACCATTATAGAGACTATCTGTGGCAATGGTACAGCTTTTTCATCCTTTATTATCAATAAAGGTGCCGGTCATTATCTTGGATGGTATAAGAACCTAAAGACAGAAAATGAAAGTTACAAGTTTAGCTACTCACCTAGGGGATGGGTAGATGATCACCTAGCTCTAGAGTGGTTGGAACTTGTTTTTGAACCAGAGACGTGGGCAATTTGTGGCAGTGATCTCTGGCTGTTAATCCTTGATGGCCATGGATCTCATAACACCTATAACTTCATCTCCTACAGTTTGGCTCACAACATTCTCCTCCATTGCCTCCCCGCTCACTCAACTCTCCTATTGCAACCTCTTGATGAAGGACTTTTCAGCACCTATCAACATTTCTACGGCATAGAGGTTGACAATTATATTCGGTCAGGGAAAAACCTGTTCAGAATCAAAAAAACTGTTTTCATTCCTTTTCTCACCCCTGCCTGGAAGCAAACCTTTACTCCACACAACATCTTTCAGTCCTTTACTAGTACTGGTATTTGGCTGCTTAACCACTGATGTGTTCTAGGTAAAATTGCTCCTCCCATTCCTAGGCTTTGAGACTCCCTTGGAACATTCAAAGAACCAAAGTCTGGATACGAAATTCGTTACCAACTTAAGGCAGGAACGAACCTTATTGATTCACTTATCACAGACAGTTCTGAAGGGACTATCTACCAGGTGAAGATAATTATGACAACTCTTGGTCATCAATTGGAGGAGGAAATAGCAGAGAAAGAGGTGTAACAAGAACATACTCATGGGCTGCAAAATGTGAATATTGTTCACAATATTACTGAGAAGCAGAAACTAAGTGAAGCACGCATACTGGATGGAGCTACCTTAATCCAATTGCGTAATGCCCTCTTGGATATGGATCTCCAAAGAACTCCGGCTGCAGCCAAAAGGGTAACCTCCAGGTTCCAGCATGAACAGCCAAAAACCAAGCCAGCACAGAAAATATCCTCTCCTTGCCTTCATCCAACTACACAACACTGATCAGAACCACGGATCCGGCAGGTTCTTATATCTGCTACTCCGCAAATTGTACTTGTTGATTCTGAGAACGATTCATGTTCTGCACGTGAGGAGGAGGAGATTAGCGATCCAGAATGGAGTTCTGGAGCTATCCCATATCGGTCAGAGTCAGGCCAGAGTCTTTGGCCTTCATCAATACCGTTAAACCGTCCAACATGCCTTCCTGATCCCTCTCTCCATATGTCCCTTCTCTCCCGGCATCCTCCTCTCCTCCAAGGCTCTGATTTTATACATTCTGGTACCCCCTCCCCACATGTTTCACTTTTCCCTATATTTCTAACTCTACCTTCCTTTCTTGCAGATCCAATCGTTTCCTTGGACTTTACTTTCTTTATACTTTTCATTGGAATCTTGTTTTCTCACAATTCATCTCATACTTTGTAGTTGACGAGTGGGGCAATTGCACAATTGCGCAATCTAAGACAGTGTCATTTCCCCGTATTGCGTCATTACTTTGTGATTTAGTTCCTGGCATGGGCCAAGATTGCACCTGGTTAACCTCGCAGTTCTTGCTACACTTCCTCTGGGTGGCCCAAGGGTCAGATCTAGAAAGTGGACTAAACTGGCCACCCTCATCAGCACCTACCTGCCACAGGGGAGATGCCACCAGAGGCATTGCCACAACCAGCCATTGGCTCAGCCACTACTGTCTCAAGCATTTGCTGTCTGGAAATGGGTGATAGTACCACAGCTGGCACCAGCATAGGGGGATCCACCACACTGCGACCAGGAACATGTACATGCACTAGGCATAGATAACCAAGAACCATAATACCAACACCCACAGCCACAACTACAACTGTAGGGGAGGGGGAGATAATGGCTGGTGCAAGGTTCCTATACAGGTGCTCATCTACTGGCTCTTGCAAAGTCAAAGGGTACCACACACTCACTAAAATAGGCACTACCATAGAAAGTGTAGCCACTGAGGAAATTGGGGAAGAGGGTATAATCCTTGCAGTAGTGGCCACAATCATGGACAACCAACGGAGAACTGTTCCATTGGCAGAGACCATGGCAGCCGACGGAATAGATGCTACTTGCGCAGCAGTAAGAAGTATCCCAGGAAGGACAGAATGGTGGTGCTAAATACCAGAGACTTTGGCCTCAAGAGTGAAGTTCCTTTACACAGCACAAGATAAAACCAAGAAAGGATGTATAGGGGATGTGGTGGAGGGGACCAAGGCTTGCATACCCATTGTGAACATGAGGAGGTGACCGCAGGAGAACATCAGTAAATGTAAGTATCATGAAAAAGAAGCTACTACTAAACATAGCGGGAGTGATAATAAAGAAGGCCAGAAGACAGTACTCAAGGTTACAGACTTGAAGCCATGGTGAGATAGGAATCAAGTATTGTCATTGGATGAAGGCAAAACCCTCACATCTCGAGGCATGGTGTAAGGAAGGACGACGAAATTACATATAACATGCAATGAAGGTTTATTTACACCTGTGGCTCTGACTCCAGCTTATGACCAGTTCCTTATCCACTAGAAAAGAAAACTAATAACTAAGTAACACCACAGCGGCAAAATAGCAGTGAGGTGGTGACCAATATGCCCCCCTCTCACATGTAGATGCCATGCTGTCGACTCCATGAACCCAATTTGCCAGTCACCTGCATCCAGCATATCCAAGTAGAGGACCTGTACACATTGCCTGTGATCCAAAAAAAGACCCCAATGAAAGGGAGGACATGGAGTGTCTGACAGACAGAAAAGGCCAGTGCCGCTTAACTCATACCTATGGTGTGCTTCCTCCCCCTGTAGTACAAACAACTAAATAACAGAAATTGAAACAAAGCATAGGAAGCCCAGGGCACAAGATCCAATGAAGGCCAACCTGATGGTCGCAAGGGACTAGCAGCAAAGGTGTCTATAATCAGCCAATCCATGTGGAGGTTGTACAGCACACAGGAGCTTAACTTTAACAGGCCATGCAAAGCCGGAAACACTTGATTAGACCCCGCCTAACCTGATAAGAGCTCCACTGTTTCTTGCTGGTGCCTCGTTCCCACAGGTTAGCCCAACCAAGCCTGCACAAACTAGAGCCCACAGGTCCCATCCAGCTCTATCGGTTCCTGAGACAGGTCAACCGTCCGACAGCTAAATCACAACCTATACCCAACAGCATCAGGCAGCCACAGGTCCTAGCCTGACCAACCAAGCCCCAACTCCAGACAAGGTGTAGCTATGGGGGCCCTTAGCCAAGACCTGGAACCCCTTAGAGGGCAATACCAGCAGTCAAATGGCAATGGCAGTGGCTATAGTGTCCTTCCAGCATAAACCAATGCCAAAGCAAGCTGGGAAAAAAATTAAGTGGCAGCCGGCTGGCAGCTACCACAACTAGCTGGAAAGCGGGGAGACAACTGTGGGACTGTGCCCTAACCGCTACCCCAGAATCAGGAGGTATGGTGCAGGAAACCAGAAAAATGGAAGGCAGGCCCCACTTGCAATAGTTTTAACTGCCAACTCCCACTCATAATCACCGAAGCCTGCACAAGACTGTAACGTGACCCAGCAACCAATTGCCCCTCCCCAGCCCAGGTAGTGCAACGGTTGCCCTAGGAGGTGAAGGTTTTAACTGTTAATGCCATCACCACATTGGAGTGATGAGATGAGTTTCGACGGAACACTGTAGATACCACCATGACCTAGGTGGCGTGAATGTCAATAAAAAATATCACATAATTCCAAAATTAGAGATATATAGTGGAATGCTGGAGCCAGCAAGGCCCGTGTTTCACTAGCATTGATTCAGCTGATATGACATGTTGAAATGTAGTAAGCTTATTAGTCTATACTGACAGGGCTTTGCATCCAAAGAAACTAAGGACTCAGTTAAAACTTAACAACCAACTTGAATGGACTCGAAGAACAAGAGGCATGTTGACCACAACAGCAATATCTAATTCTCCCAATTGCTGAAGGTGAAACTCTGCAAGTAGATGATAGACAAAGAAGCCCATAACTGTATTACTGAAGAACGACTAGTAGACACCCACAATGCGAACCACTTGAATGGATATCATGGTGAGAATCATGTACAATCAGAGAGGGGAAAACCAGTAACCACAACGCAACAAGTGACAAAGTCAGACCTCAACATCAAAGACCCCAGGAACTACTGTTCAAACTCAGATATCAGCACCACAATCCAAGACAAAGAAGACCACTGTGTGTGTATAAAACAAACTCTACTGAGGTGTAGCAAAGCTTGAAGCAAGGAAATTACTTAGAACATAGTATAAATTGCCTATCTTCCATGGCCATACATGCCTCCTCATATATAGCACTTGTCACCAACAGTAACCCTGATGACTCTGAACTATGAGCCAAGTGAAATCCACTTTAACAAGGAATATGACTTGGGTGAGTCCGAAGAGGAAAACCCATGACACCCAATTGAGTCATTAGCAAAATATAATAAATCATAACATAACCAAGTCGTATCACTTGACTGAGTCCTATGTGCAGCAAGCCACGACTGATAATTGAATATTGTGTAAAACATAATAAATCATAACAAAACTGAATTATATGACTCAAATGAGTTACTTGTATTAGACCCATGACTTATAATCAAGTCATGGAAGTGCAAAAGGCTGTCACATCCATGCCACCATTATCTGGAACCTTTTGGGCCGTTACGAAATTTACAGCTGCATAGTTGTTAGCCCGATGTTGTTTGGCCATTTTTGTTTTAGGTACCTCATGAAGATCCCTGTCAGCATTGGCCTCCACACATGTTGTCAAAATTTCAGCTACATGTTTATTAACTTGACATCACTTATTTAGCCGATCTTCATTGCTCTCCCCATCACCCTGCTCTTCCTGATTGTACTCGTGGCCATCCTGCACATCCTGGTTGACATCCAGGTCATGCTGGTTTGGGTGATCTTCCCCAGAGGGCATACTCATCAGTGAAAATAATTACCCGTGTCCCATGACTCCTGTTCATCTGATGCAGGGGATGTGCAAAATGTGAACCGCGAATCAAGACACGACCTCACTTGAACGTCACGTCCTGACTTTACATGTGTCCCAACCCACATCCTGCAGATGGCCTGACACAGACTACTGTGTCCTCTGCATCCCAAGAATGCCCCACACCCCAGCATCTGCATCCAGACAACCTCTGATCCACCGGGCTCGCATCCGGTCGACCTCAGAGCCTGCTTGCCTATGTCGTTCCACCGGGGTTCCATCCCGACTACATCCCCATCTTGCCTGATCAAACATGTGATTATTTGCCTTGCATTCAAACGTCCGGACCACCCCGCCCTTCTGTACCATCTAGATACCATGATGTTCTCCTTCTATGTCCAGAGTCTTTCTTCCGCCAACTCACCTCTCCTGGACATTCACCTTGCCTCAGCATTCTCATACTGTTTGCACTATAGGTTACCTGGATGTCCTCTAGATGCCTTCAGTACATGCCAAATTCTTCCTGACTCGTCCCCTGCTCTACCCCCTTTCCTGTAATCCTCCCCCCTGCCTGCAGATAGCAATTCCACTCGGACGTCGGTTTCAACCGGGGAGCTTGGGA
>NW_003298794.1:178700-195778 GCF_000151645.1 Tuber melanosporum
TACAAGTATAGTAGAATATTGAAGCCAATGTTCCTTTCATATATGCGTCCATTCATCTATTATTCACTCTTCATTAGTGATGCCGCACATCTGCTCAGCCAGAGAAATAAATCTAGTAAAAGTGATATTTACAAGTCTGCAATCTCCATTAATTACCCAGGTTGACTCTAACTGGGCTCCCACTGGTTAACATCTGGCTGCCAATCACCGAATCCAGCCAGTGGTCCTTGGCATTGTTGAGATTCCTCAAGCCTAAGTGACAGGTGACCAGGCTGAGAAGCAGTCATCAGGCTCCCTGCGATCCATCTTAAACTCCCCTCTGGTGAATATGTCCAGCACTCGCTGGATGTGGGACCTGAAGCCTCAGACCCTGGGTAATACACCTCTGGCTATAATGAGACAATGTGTCTTTCTCTTGTGACTGTACTAGACTTTCCCTGTGCTCCTCAAGGCAAAGCAGGCCAGCCCAGTCTGATGTGTCACCAGCAGTAAGGACATCTGGTCACATATTGGACCCTTGAGCTCTGTGCTGAGAGCATTCCAGTCATCATCGTACTCTGCATGGCTTTCTTGCCTCATGCCATGAATCTTCTCAACCGTCTTCTGGATTGTCCGCCACATGTATTTAACAATCCTGTCCTGGACTCCTAGTGTGCCCTTTGTACATGTTGTTTTCTGCCATGTGAAAAGGTCTTTGGTATCCGTGACAGGTTATTGGCTTGGTCATGACTCAGGTGTTATGAGAGTGCCGGAACCTTACCTCCAACTCCCTCTGGCTTGAGGTTGCTTGGCTCCTGATAGATTCCCAATTTCCATGCACGCATTTTATGAGAGATTATGGTGCACGTCAAGCAGATCATAGTGCTGTTGATCCCCCTAAGAAACTCGGTATCAACAATTCCACACATTTTCTTTCCTGAGCAATACTTACCGTAAATCGCCTCCTAACTCTGCGGCGCAGCGAAGCACAACATCAGGTTCTGTGTTGGAGTTATTCATGATCAGCAGTGGTCAATATGGGGTTATTACAATGTGCAAACTAACCTCACACCTGTTTGGGTCGCACATATACCTATCATGTTCCAGCAGATAATCCACCCTACGTGCCATCACTGTCATGTCCTCAGATTGATCCTATAACCTCACAATGTGATTCTCCCCATGGTATGCCATCAGAGATTGCATCTCTGTGTGTTTTCGGCGTATCTTTGCTTGTTAGTAGTGCATACTGCTCGCCATCACGCCTGGCCCAGAGGACTGACCTGATATATGGACAGCTCTGACGGTCTAACATCTTCACTATGTCTCTCTCTTTCCAATGCGTCCTGCCAGACTTTAGGCACTGGACCAATCAATGTAACAGCATTTGGCAGGGGGTCCTCGTACAGTGTTTACCCCAGAATGACTGACTTTGCTGAACTTAATCTCGCCCCTTCTGTCCCTGTTACTAGGTCGCGCCATGACTTACTTGATAATAAGTTATCCTGGGGGAGCATGGCAGGGTAACCAGCAGGACTAGAACTCCTAACATCTGACATAAGATCACTGCCTCTCCACAGTGGTGATCGGAATCGTGGAAAGGTTGATGATGGATATGTGGCAAGACTGTAGGGTCTGCTGCGAATGATGGGCCCACGAGGCCCTGGTGTACCATGCACAGGATTGGCGCGTTGTGTTCCAGAGGTGGTGGAAATCTGCACCATCTATGTGCAATCATTTTGCTGTCTGTTTGGTGCTTGAGATTCATCAGGCCCTCTTGGCCCTGAGCTGTTGGGAATATTGATATCTTTGGAATCAGGTTCGGTGTCCTATTTGGTTTTATCTGATCCCCGCGGTCTTTGGTAGTCATCGCTGCTATCCTCATGAAGATCCAATATTTTCTTCGCTCTTTGAACTGAAGATTCTATCTCATGTTGGGTATACGTGGTAGTCTCTAGAGTGGTTTTCTGAGGGCATTTTGGGGGTCTTCCTAGTTGCCTGCTCGGAATTGTTGGAGGAGAGGGCATACAATGTGATGACTAGTGATATGATAATGTGCTCACGGAGCTGCCGCAGTCCTTCAGTTGTGTAGCTGATATTCACTTTCCCCATCCATTTCTGTTGGGTTGCGAGTTGCTTCTACGTCTATTAAGATTTCCCACTCAGCAAATTGGCTGACTGCTTATCTTGTTTGATCTTCTTTATGTATCCTATAACAGGTTAATTAATGTCAGATAAGTGAGTATTCAGGATGCAAACTGTATGAATCCGTAGTCTGCTATATGGTAGGTGAGGAGCTTGTCTAGATTGCTAGCATTGAGTATGACGCATTGGATCTTATACGCTTCCCCATAGGCCCGCTGTTAGGGGTAGGGTAATCATCAACCATCACTTAGTATTGGATTCCCTCGCAAAACAAGATCTCATGAGCGTTCAACATTATGTTCGTTATCAAGACATTCTGGGTAATCACAGGCCCCGGATTAAATCATTAAACCATTAGGAGCAGTTAAGGTCTCTCCACAGCAAAACCCTTAGCACAATCTAGGCCTCAATAATATCTTGTTCTTTCTGAATATTCAACTTGAACTTTGTGTTCATGATACAGTCACTGGTCAAAAGTCTTCACAAGGCACTGACTAAGCCATACCATGATCAATTTTGGAGATGGTTACGGTTGTGTAGAATGTACTATATCACTCACCAATTCACGGTGATGCCTCCCAAACCTAAAACCGAGCGAAGAGCAATATCTAAAGTTCTTAAAGGTATGATAATTGCCTCCTTTTGGTGCTTTCATAACTATTCTTTTGTTGCAAGACTGGTGGAGCGATCAGAGAGTACAGTCCGGTCATTCCTGAAGCAAGCCTCAGAACGCAGGCATATTCACAATCTACCTCGATGTGGGCCACCTCCTAAACCCAGTAGGCATGATAAAAGCTGTATCAAATGAGCTTGGATGAAAGACCTCTTCCAATCCAAAGAGGAGGTGTGTGCGCTATAGTAGAATCAGCCAAGAACTTCCACTATAATTGCAAATATTTTAATTTGATAACTTCGCTATACTGTTTGCCCACAGGTCAGCAGGTCAACACTCAATTGCTACCTCCATAGTCAGAATCTCACAAATGGCTTACCTAGTGCCAAGTCAGACTTACTGAAAAGCATGCTGCTAAACGACTCCGCTGGGCAAAAGAACACAAGAATTGGACTATTACAGACTGGTACAGAGTAATCTGGAGTAATGAGTGTAAAGTGGAAAAAGCAGGAACAGCACGACAGCGCTAGGCATTCCGCTACCCATGGGAGAACTGGTGGCCTGAATGCTGTGACCTAAAAACAAAACACAAAAGTACCGGATTGATGGTTTGGGCTTGATTGTGTGGGTTGGAGTGTAGTGAGCTGCATTGTCTAAATGACAAAAAGACAATGAATGCACAATATTACATTGGAATGCTATCAAAACGACTTCTTCCTTTCTGGCAATACCTATTGGGTATAGATTTAGAGTCACTGTTCATGCAGGATGGGGCACGAGTCCATACAGCAAGGGTATCCATGGCCTTTTTGGAGGAGCATGTCATTAGCCTATATGAGCATGCTCTATATTCTCCTGATCTCAGCCCAATTGAGCATATATGGGTTCACATGAAGCGTACCGTGCATTGAATGCACCCAGAGGGAGTCAACCTAAAGTGTGGTCCGGAAACAATTCAGAGGCGACTCACAGAAATGTTGCCAAAAGTATGAGAGGAGGTACCAGAAGGGTATTTTGGATCAATGCTGGATTCAATGCCTGATCGGGTCCAGGCCATTATTGAAGCTAAGCGATGGTATACCAAATACTAGTCACCGGCATAGTATAGCAGGTCCACCACCATGTTTTTGATTATGTAATTAAGCTTGCCATTAAGAGCGGGATTGTGAAGACTTTTGACCAGTGACTATACATACCCCAGGTTCCCAAACATCTGGAGGTTCAAGACCCACGCACACGTAGAGTACGGTAAAGGTAGGTGTCACCAAAGCAGGAGGCTTAGCAAGATCTAGCTATAAATGGAGTCAGTTAGTAAAACTATTTCTCGCGTAACACACGCAATGCCTAAAATGCCATAGAGATATCTAACCTCATCTCCACATGTCTAAAAGCGTATTCACTCAAAGCCACCATGGCAATCGATAGGTGGGCCGCCCGACGCCAGTCCAGTCCAGGACTCAAAATGCATGATGTACCAAATTCATCAACACAATACACTCGCAATATGCGTGTACACGCTGAAGAAGTCAATCACTACTGCGACCACCCACCACCACTTTGATACTATGTCAGGCCAGTAATAAATACCTGAGGAGAATGCAAGGGTGTTAAATGGTAGAATTACTATCATAATTAATCACCAGCTAAGAATGTCACCAATGTGAGAAAATCTCATACCGTCATTGAGAATCGAAAGGCAAAACAAAACAAAGAAACCCGAAAAAGCAAAGCAGAGAAACAGAACCGGAAAAATCAAAGCAAAGTCAAGGAACATGAGAAAACAACATAAAAAAACAGAATTCAAGGAAAACATGTCAAATCCAGCATCAGCCTCTAGCAGTCCATTGTCTGCTGTTGCAGTGGGGTGTTGATGTTGTGTCAGCCACGTGAGAGAGAGAATCAGGAGAGCTAGGTGCTAGTGAATCTCGGGGTGCAGGCGCAGTGATGGCAGCAGGCAGACCAGTCGTAACCACAGAAGATGGGAGAGGCACGAAAGTAGGACCGGGAGTGGGCAGTCCCTGGCTGTCAGTCATAGTCACGGATATCGGAGGCGATGAAAGAGTAGGACAGGGGTTTGAGCAAGCTGCCCAAGCAGTCATAGCCACCAAAGTCGAGAGGAGTGACAGGGTGGGAACTGGTGTCGTAGGATGTGAGGGGGTGGGCGCCTGCAGAATTGTGTGGAGAATTGGTAGGAGGGTAGGAGTTGCTCCTGCAGCGCTACTCTCTGAAAGAATGTACTGGACAGGTGTCTTCGGCCCAGCAGTGTTCTTGATGGGGTCCAGCTTGGGACTGTGGGGCTTGGAGGTGCTCTGCCATCCAGGGGTTCTCACGAACAAGCTCCCTCATGGATTAGAGCTTCTCCAGTTCAGAGGGCAGCGAAGGCAGAAGGACTGAGTTGGTGGGAGGGTGGAGTCTCATGATGCCGGGGTGAACAGGACTTCATCCTAGTATGTTTTTTGATATAGATAATAACAAGCGTATTAGTTGAAAGTTTGGAAAGCTGAGGAACCTACACCGTCAATCGCCGTTGCTGCCACCCACCAAGAGTCAAGATGGGCAGTGTGACAGGATCTTGAGGGGCCGGTGGCGAACAAGTATTCATCATATGTACTTTATTTGCTACAGACAACGGTTCTGGATGTGAATGTTTAGAAACTTACCTCCTCCAGAACTATTTGTAGCGCCTGTTGGTGCCGGGGAGAATGTAGCTCTACCATCTCCTCTGCCTCCTACTCCTCCTCCTCTGCCTCCTCCTTGTCCTCCTCTTCCTTGTCCTCCTCATCCTCCTTGTCCTCATCCTCCTCCTGCTCGATGGCTCCCTTGAGATATCCTGCTTGCTAACAGCGATTCTAGACCTTGTTGTCGAAAAAGAGGTATCTTCCATTGTCAGGTTCCCTTGTCAGAGCCCGGACCTCCCCCTGGCACTACTCCAGAGCCATAAGATCCAGTTGATCTTTGTCACTATTGGCGAGGATCCCTGTGCGGATGTGATCATATTTATATAAAGAGATGAGGGCGGTAAGCGGGAGATGCTACGCGAGTGTACACAGAAGCGATAGTGCACCCTTGCCTGTCAACTCAATGAAATATTGTGGGCACCCGATGGCCAACTGCACTTGTTGGCCCTTGACTACTCTGAGCACATTTTTTATCCTCAGTGATGCCATGACCCCCTAGGCCATTTCCTGGTCAGAGTCGGCAGAACACCAGCTGTAGCTAAGGCACGATGTGGATCCATATTACCCGCGAGCACTATGGAGGTGACCAATCAGGTTCATCCACTGATAAAATTGGTTGGTACGAATATAGAGGAACATAGATGAATGTGAACACTTCCTCCACCGGTCCCACCACCTCCTCCAGCACAGCCCGCTCCGGAGACGAGGCTGGTTCGTCGTTTGAAGCTTCTTGGCCCTATTTTTGACCAAGATCTTACAAAGACGTTCGCCATCTCCAATGTTGTCTCCCACGTACTGGTCTTTAACCAGATTAATGGAGCCAGTGACTGAGGGTAGGGAGAGGGCCACAATTAGTACCAAGTCAAATTGGGAGTGGGTCAGGCAGTGGGGGTCCAATGAGTGGCCCGTCATGTAGGCTCAGACATCCTTGTACCACCTTCGGCAAGGAGTAGTGGTGGCATGACGACTCTCAAACTGACACCAGCTTTAGGCATGCGTAATGTCGCCCTAGTACCCGCTGTTTGAAGTAGGAGAGATAGTTAAACTGATTTCTGCAAATGCATGTAGCTTATGATTTTTACTTACTTGGAGTCTTCTACCACCAGCTTAAAGGGCAGCCTCTCCTCTTCCTCCGGGCTCACATCCCAGTTCACAAAAGGTTAGCTCCACGTCAGAGCTCCTATAGCCACAAGTGAGGGTGATTGCTTACTTGACCAGCATAGCCCGTCTGCGACCTGCACCTCATGGCAGAGGTTAGTGGTTGCGTCTCCTTGTGTTTGCTTTTGGAGGGGAAGGGCAGTGGAGCTATATATTAAAAGTGATGTGTTAATAATTCTCAGCATGACTCATTAATGGTTAGAAGGAGCATACATGGTCACTCGCACTGGGAGTCTTTATGGCTCATGCAATATGGTTTCTCTGTTTGGGGGAGGGGGCACTTTTGGACAAACATATCACCAAAATGGGTAGATGTGAAACCTTTTTTTTTGTTTTTTTTGAAAAATGTCATTGGCAGCTTGTGGGAGGGAGGACAAAGCGAAGAAAGATGTTGATGTGACAGAGTTGCAGATAGAAGTACAATGTTGATGAGGGATGTTGGTGAGGAATGGAGAGGTGCGGGGGGGAGGCTCAGGTGAGATTCATAGGTGCAGGACAAGAGGTCTCACAGAGGATGTTCAACATCTTATACCCTAGACGTTGCACATACAAATAATGCTAAGTGCCCGGGGGGACTCTGTGTACTGACAAACGATGCATGCAATGTCCTTGTACCACAATGTCAAATTGTGCCGACTATACCGAGTAGCCACCTGATCTTCCTAGTGACCGGACGTTTTTCTGTATAGATATAGATACTCATATAATTCTAAACGTATCATGATCTGTATGGAGTCCTAGAGGTAATGGCTCTAAGGTTTACAAAATAAGGTTTTAAGCCTTACTCTGGTCCTGCCCACTGGTGTCAAATCCTTTGAGCAGCATAGATTTTTATGTGTCAAGACATCTACTACAGGTGTCAGGTCCATGCACCGTGAGGGTGTCCCTGACACGCAATAAGGAAGATCTGGCAATGGCGGTATGCCACAGAGGATATGATATTATTCTTCATGAGAAGTACCATGAATGATGGATCCATGAGACAAACAGAAGAAAGGATGGCTTCGCAATGGTTCTCACAAATCTACTACTAAAATACTCTGTTCACACATGATCTAGGCTGACCACAGTTTGAACACCTGTGGCATCCAACCTATCACATCACGGTCCAGAATTCAAGCCAGGTGCAGCCTCTATGGCCTCTGAGCGGGAATGTTTACCACTTTAAAAGATACATGTCGCTTCAGTATATTCTTGATTATCCTACAAGGCCCTAGTAAACAGGACTGTTGTTGTCTATTCAGGAGAGTCCAGTTTGTGATTTGCAATGGGACACGATCTGGGTGAGAATGTCCGATTTCCATAAGAGATAATTCCAGATATGCCACATCAGAGAGTGAGGCTTGCATCTTATCTTTATCTGAATGATTATGCGTATCTGCACTTGGCACGGGCGTAGAGATTGTCAGATTTTTGTCTATATCATCGTCACTTATGCGATGTGCATCCTGGCATGGCCCAGGCACTCAGAATGTCATGTCTTTTTCCTAAGCCTGTCCTCCCCAATGATTATTATTTTGACCTCCTGCCACCCCTGCATCTGGCACAGGTGCTCTAGTCTGCAGCTGACATGTGGTTCTATCTAGTACAGTATCATGTTCAAATATCAAATGCTTGTCAGTATGTGGTGGCCTCATCCTGTAGGCATCTCCGGCCTCATGTCATCTTCATCACAGTAGCAATACCCTAAGAGATCCAGTGGGTCATGCAGCACAGCATTTGAGAGTAGTCAGGCACTCATTGATTCACCATTTTCAATGAAAATGAAGCCCAACAGTGATAAGGGTTTCACCAGAAGCTGGTGCAGTAACCTACTTCCTTCAACAGGAGCGTCCAGCACATGGCGAACCCGTCATGCTAATATCTATTTCAAGATCATGGTGCACCACCCTCGAATACTGGAGGAATCCAACACACCTAATCAGATTTCAGAGATCTGTGAGGCTCACCAATAAACAGATTGATAATTGGGTGAAGCCTCAGCCAAGACTTTTCCTATGCTGCCTGAACAGGGCTTCCTAATGACGACTGGATCCAACCTATACGTACCAGGTAAGGGCTTCCAAGTAATGCGCTCCAGTCTATATTTCATTTGTCAGTAAGTGGAGGCTCGACATCAACAACTTGTAGGGAAATGATCTAACCAGTTGAAACATTAACAGGTAGCTGTGGCAGCGGGTGTGCAAGAGTGGGACCTGGAGGCACATTCTGCGCTTCTTGTGTAGCCGGGACTCCTTTCCGTATATGGTTATGATGTGTATTTGTAGTAGGAGGTTCACAGAGGTCCTGGTCATCCTGGCCATCCTCCTGGCCAAATCAGGTGAAAGGTCGTCTATCCATGTCCATTAGGTGAGAGGTGGCACCACCATCATTGCTATTATTCTTGTCATCTTGGCCATCCCCATCAACCTGGTCATCTCATGTAGCATGGGCTACTTCAGCTTGTGGTGCAGGACCTTGTTGTGCATTGGGGCTCTATTAGGCCATTGCACTAGGCAGCAGCAATAGCTGATTAATAGGGACATGTGCAGGGATAATTGCTGGAGTGCTCAGTGCTGGTTGAGCCACTTGATTTTTCAGAAGAGTATATGTTAACTTCTTACCAAAGTCTTTAATACACGTAATGATGGCTTCTTCGATCTGTCACCTCCAGGGCATGTGACTAGCCCCCACTGTCACAAGATAATCACAGGCAGTGAGTGATCCCCTTAAGTTGTCAAAAATCTCGCTGAAATCAGCGTTTGGGAATGTGTTGCTCTTGGTCAAATTCCTTGCTAACCTTTGGTCTTTGATAGTATTTTGCCACACCATAAAGAGCTGTCTGCCAGCATGATCTGAAATAAAGTTAAGCAATGTCTTCTATGTGTTGATTTTTTGGTTACCAGCTCTTGCAGGCATATTCTCTCTAACAATAGCAATGCCTAGAAGCTGGCAGACGGGTTCCAGTGTAGTCATATGTCCCGTTGGAACAAAGAGTAAGTGGAGGTATTGCTTGTCGTTATTGTTTTACACTAAGTCTTCTGGTTTGTTCTGATTGTTATTATGGTGAGTGCAGTAGTTGTCGTGAATATTGTGGATATTTTTCCTGGTGTACCTGATGTGATCTTCCCTTGGTTGTGATTAATTCAGTTTAAATATCCAAGCTCAGTTCCAGACATTCAAAGAACCCTGAAATACTTTCAACATTCGTGTGTAATCTGGGGTCCAGGCTCCTCAGACATCTCGGGCCCGCCTGTGTTTTAAGATGAAAATAGGATATCGTACACCGGTGGACTGAAAAGCATGTCATCTCCAGTCCACAAGCTCATGAAACCGGATATCACTGTTTAAGTGCTCACGAAACCGTATAACAAAAAGGAACAGTCGAACACACATGATACATGTAAACCATACACTAAACCGAATCGACCAGCAGCTACATCTTGGGTCATCCAAATTTGGTCATAGCCAACATCCAAATCTACACTCAGAACTGTATGCCTTCCACTTGCACCTCATTATACAAACAGGCTTCTCCAAATCCACTAACCTTAGTCCTGCAATGCCTACCAAATGTTTATTTTGTTTGCAGAAGTCTGCCAGTCTCCGCCCGTAGAAAAGACATCTGCCAACCATGCATGTGGACGTTAGTACTCTCGTCGCATCGCACATACTGAGTACTCCTTTGTCATAGAGTATTCACGACACAGAATCCCGCCGATTGCCTTACCATGCCCTGGATCACAAGAACAATAAGCCTGTTTCCCACTATGCATCTGACTCTGACCCCGTCACCTGAAAACCAGATACCATTAATGATGGGGTTGTGCATGAGTCTGACACTGAATCACTGAATTTGGTCGACACTTGTTCAGCGCCCAGTAAACCAGAGTATTATCCCTACACGGTGGAAACTCTTGGTGACATGAGGGGATTTGCCGAAGAATACAGAGATCAGTGTGGGGACTTTTGGGTGCCATTTGATAGTGTACACAATTTCCAACTTGCATCTTGGTTCATACAAAGCAAGTTATCCAAGGCATGGATTAAAGAATACTTTTCAAGTGGCCTCCATGATGCAGCAGACGTTGGCTATAGTTTGATGCATATGTTCGAGAACTACCTCGGCTCACTAGATCCTTATAGCACATATCAACAATGGTTCAAGGCCCAGGTCGAGGATGGCAAGAGAACATTGTAATTCTTTTACCGTAATATTCTATACTGTGTCTGATAGCTTCTTTGTCAAAGAGCCTACATAGATGATTTTGTTTACATGCCACAACGTGAATGTGATCCCAATGGACAAAGAGTATATGCGGAAATGCATACAGCAGACTGGTGGTGGGACGTTCAGGCACCATGCCAACCACAATTGCACCCTTTTTGATAGAAACAGAGGTAAACCCATGAAAGGTTACACTTCCACCTGGTGCAACTCTGGCTCCGATTATGGGGATGTCGGATCAAACGCATCTCATCAACTTCTTTGGTGACAAAAAGGCACGGTCAGTGAACTTCACCATTGGAAATCAATCCGTCCAATGTCCATAATCGACCTGGATCGATGGCGGTTCTCCTTCTGGCACTATTACCTGTCCTGTCCAAGCTCCTACAGACTTCTTCCACTAATGAACTATACAGACAAATCAACACCAACACACTATAATCTGTATTCAAGCTCATATTCGACGCCTTGCAAGAGGTCGCACTCGAGGTGTGACAATATTGACTAGGTAGATGGGAAAGTAAGGACATATTTCCCTATCCTCAAGGTGTGGATTGTGGAACATATAGAAAACATTGTACTACCGGAGGTAAAATCCAATGCCTGTCCCAAATGTGAGATACCTGTGGATATGTTAGGATCAAACACTCGTGTGAGGTACCCAGCGAGATATTATGCGAGATATAAGCACCAGGACCAAGATGTTCAGGATGGCTCCGGGAAGCCCATATCAGGCGACGTCCATACCAGGTTTGATGATCTGGGTATTAAGATGAGGTGATAGTGTTTTAATGGACAACAGCACGTTTTACCCACTGTCCTGCACCAGCAAGCTCTGCTCTACACTGTTTATCTCAGACTATTCAAGCAAATAATGGATTGGGTTCCAGGATTTCTTAAGAAACAAGAAAGGCTGGAGGGATTTGATGACACCTGCAAAACTTTATCTCCGGACCTGGGATTCTGTGTACCCAGTAAAGCGTCCCACCAGGTTACCCCGAGGTGAGCAAAGGAGACGAGGAACTTGGAACATTGTGTTTTGGGAGTTCTGGCTGTGGCCTTGAGAGGGCCTGATGGTACGCAACACCTACCCTTCAAGTGAGCACTTGCCTGTGACTGTTCATTACTTGATTTCACTCTGATGGCACAATACTGGAGCCATATGCGTGAGACAGTTGATTATATGGATCATTATCCTAATCTGTTTCACTTGATGAAGGATATCTTCTTGCAGTTTAGAATGTCTAAAGAGATGCAGGGAAAAAAGATTAAACACCAGCCAAAAGAGTTACGCTGTCGGAGAACGCTGGTAGATCAATCTATGACTAGATCAAAGGGGTCCTGCGTGCAGCAGCAGCACCTGGAAGAAGAGAACAACCAATACATGGAATTGATACAAGCAGAGTATCATTTCAACTTCATTAAGACATATATAGTTTGTCACTTTCGTGTTGAGATGTACCAGTTTGGCAACATTCTGCAGTATTGTACTGAGTTTGGTGAGTTAGTACATAAGGTGCAGAGAAAAGACAGATGGCAATGTTCTAATAAATATCAGGCTGCGCTGCAGATCCTTCAGAGTTATGTTCAATACCACATGATCCGAATGAGACTTTTGAACCTAGATGCTGTGTGATGTTCCAGAGCTGACATCCCAACAGGCATCATGTATTTTTTCGACAAAATGAGAACGGAATCCCTGTAACCAACACTCAGTCAGGCCCTCAAGGGGGGTCATGGAGATATTACCCACCTCAATGATTTGTGCAAAGCCTTGGGCACCTCGAGCGACAATATGTGTGTTGAATTGGTTCGATCTAGCCCCCAGAGCCTGTCCTTTGAGCACCGCTTGCCTGAAGATCCTGCAATACTTCGACACCTTCCCGTTCAACAATTGACGTGACTTCAAATCCCAGTTCTAGAGTTCCAGGAAACCAATGTTTACAATATCCACGGGACGCAATCTACAAGAACAGAGCTCTTCCAATATCAAGAAAGTCGCAATGATTGGATTTGGATACAGATTGGTAAGGAGTAAATGTATGGTGCACTACAGGGCCATCTGCCTGAGAAACTGATTGCACTCTTCAAGCTCCGTGACTACCGGCACCAAGATACAGTCTACCGTCTAGCTGGTGTTCTGGTATTGAATGCACGGAACTCTGGCCGCCCATCCGAGTTACATGCTCTTGTCACTGTAGCGCTGCCAAAGATGCTAGATCCACAGAGGTTTATTGTAGTAGACATTGGTACTATCCTAGGCTTGGCCCAACTAATCCCAGAGGTGGACAGGTGATGGCTCGTCAACAGTTCGATCGATTCAAGGACGTTCATAGAGATCTATTGAAAAATCACTACATCAAACTGTGCCGCCTTGACGAACTCCTATATTGCACACAAGGGGCCACAGTTAATCGGCGACGATATTTCCAGCATGTAAGTAAAAAAAGAGGAGATTTCACCTGATATTACTGCTCCAATATCGAGCACCGGTGTCGGATGAAATCTCTGCAATTACGCGGACATTAGCATTGCCTATATCTCGATATCAAGACGGGGCCAAGACGAAGATAACATGGGTTGCAGGCCACACAGGACTGTGGTGGTTATATGTAGAAGTAATAGAAGAGTAATATTTAAACAAAAATAACTGGGATCAAGATTTTAGCTAGAGAATTAAGGATGAAGTGATATTAATAACAATGAGTGCCACTATAGGTAATAGGGCCCAACGATGTCTGGGTGGCCATGAGCGGCAAAGGATGAAAGGTCGATCATACGCTGGACATCCGATATCGAGAGAACATAATAGAGAAACCATGGGCAGATAAACTCGAATTCGTATCGCCTTGCAGTGACCTCATGGTGATATGGGAACAACAATGAGAGGTCAGGATGTAATTGAGAAGGAAGGTGGAGATAGTTACGTTGAGAGCGGGAAATGGAGTTCATGGGCATGTTGGACGGCGGCAGAGAATATACCTGGGGAACAAGACACAGTGTAAGCAATGGTGGTGACGTGTAGTGCCCTCCAGAAAGCCAAGGACAAAAGCAAAGCATCTGAGCTTATGTACTGGGCAATGTGTAGGAGGTTCTACCATGACACAGCATAAGGATGAGGGGTATACAGCACGTAGTCAGGACGTCTGAGCCCCAAGATTGTGAGGGCCCAGTAGGACCAGGGGTAAAGAAACAGATGGTGGCAATGCGGGACGTACATGATGCGTGGGGCATGGCGACGCGACTCTGGTTGCTCCAGACTCAGGGGATGCATATGGTGCGCGACTTGCATTAGGATGCTGGGCCTACACACTTGACGCAGGGTAATCCTTTGCTAATATCTACCAGTATTCGGTACTACTATACCCTTACTAACCAATGTATGTCCAACATTGCATTTAACTATTACCCGTAAAGGAACATAATTTATGGAAATATACGGTTGTAAAACAGGCTGCTGCCTTTGCCTTTATCACAGGGTTGGTTTTTGTATACAGTGCAGATACTAAATTAACAACTCACTCCTGGCGCAACTCTGCTTCTGCAACCTCCAACCTGCCACCAAATATCTAGTAGTATACCTTTTTGCTGTGATAGTAGATTGTAGAATCTGCAAGGTTGTCATGCATTAAGGTGTCTGAGGAATATCATTAAAGAGCAAAATCAAATGCTGCTTGTCGTCAACAGTAGTAATGCAGAGTTTTAGTCCGTCCTGATGGTCTGCAACTGTATTGATAGGATTGGTCTTCCTCTACAGTCATCTAGCTTTGATATATGAAACTCTTGGTAAAGGTAATTCTTGTCAAATTGTAAAACCTTTATAAAATCACCCTATTAGCATTTCAGCAGATTGCTGGCTTGTTATAATAAGCCAATTACTGTTTCTGAATTATTTCATCAGATATTGCTAGTCTAATGCAGGCAGTGGCTTTGAGTTTAGAGTATTCATATTCTTTCAACTCCTGCCAAATAGTGTAATCACTTTTCATCCTTTGCAGGCCTGATGGCATTCAGCTCTGAATTTTTTGTAAATTTTCAAATTTCCTAATGACTTAACAAATCCTTCATCCTAGTAAACCACTGCTGATAATTGGTTCCACTAGGCTTCAGAAAAGCCTGGCTCTATTGACTTGATCAGGAGCTCTTAGTGAAGTGGTTCAGGGTATATTTATTAGCTATGACTACGAACAGCGATTAACCTAATAGCAATCAAACAGATCAGAGTACTCATATGGAAGGAAAGTGGTGTTTCCATATTTCTGTGCTATGATCCAACCTCAACTATGATACCGGGTAGTGTCTCTTTATATACAATTTGCCCCTGCCTAGTGTGGCTCCTATCTAAACTCTCAAGCCTTGTGTTACTACTTCTTTTCCTTTCAACCCTTTCATCTCATGTTATCCTGAGATTAACCTATAATGTCAAGTTATATTCAAGTACCATATCTATCTTTCTCAATCACTAATGGTAGTATTATTTCTCAGAGACTGATGGAGAATAATGGATAGAGCAGAAAGATATAGATTGATATTAAAGGTCAAACTCAGTAAAATATAGGATGATAGGGTTTGGAGGAAATAGTAGTCACCAGTAATATTAAGGTTTAAATAGGAGAGCAGACTAGGAAGAGAAAAATTATATAGACAGCCACTCTGCAGAAGTGTACATAAAGTGTGTCTCAGGTGACTAAGTGACCTGCGGTCCTACCAATATGCCATCTTGCAATGAGAATGATTGTGATCATGACCTTTCAACTAATTACGACCTGCTGTTCATCCAATTTCTACTAACTAAACTCTCAGGTTAATAATTAATTTCCTAGATTATTTTTACCAATGGTCAACTGATCGGGAAATTCCAAGCGCACAGTAAAAAAAAGACTCACATCAAAAACCTCCTGGAGAGAAATGAGCAATACAGAGAAGGTTATAGGAATCACCTTTTTCTGCTGCCTCTAAAATATTGCTTTGGTAGCTCGAATCATTGGACAGCCTTCAACATGATCAAAACTAATTAAATGTATCAAGGGATCTTGTTTGGTAAAACCACTTAGGTATTAAAATGATACTTAAAACAAAACATAAAATAAAACCAAGTATCAAATAATACTTAAAGCAAACCAAATATTAAAGCAATAGTTAAAACAAACCAAGTATCAAAGTGATACTGAAAACAAAATATAAAACAAACCCAAGTATCAAGCAATACTTAAAAGAAACCATGTATCAAAGAAATACTTAAAATAAAATATAAAACAAACTCTTAATCCAGTAACCATACAGGTTACAACAGTTCATGAGGACTGGATAGTTGAGGATTTCTAGAAAGTGCTCAGAAGCGATGAATATAGTGCGATGAAATCTAAGAATCTAATGCATTAATGGATGTTTAGGAAACCAGCATAGAAATGGTTAGCAGACTGTATATATCCAAAGAAGAAGGAAAAGGGAATATCACTCATACTTTGGATATGCGTTTAGGGTAAGAGACAAGGTCTCTTAATTCCAATTACTTAAACTATTAACAAAAACAAGTATATCAGACTCTTGAGAATGCATCTTTTTCGTGTTGTTCATCAAATGATTTCTTTTGGTTTGCAAGATATCTTGTTTTAGCAAGGCAATGCTCCTGTTCACAAGGCATAGAGTGTAATAGATTGGATGGAGAAAGCTTTATTGAAGTTGTGGAACATGCCCCTTATTCTCCTGATTGGAATCCAACTGACTATGGATGGGTTGAGCTTAAAAAGCGCTTATACCCCTAGTATCTAAGAATTGGAGATACCACAGGAGGAAAAGATACTGTCAGGAGAAGGATTGCAGAAGTATTACCATTGGTTGGGGAGACAATCTCTGAGTATTTGATTGTTCACCACCAGTATTCATTATTGATATTGAAGATTGATTATTATACACGGTGACAACTGCAAGGTTGTCTCATAACAAGGCCGAGACCTACTATGATGCAACCGCAATTTTACTTTATCTCAGATCACAAACACTTCTGATGAGTGGCTATATTGAAAAACTACACACAACTATGGTTAGTGTCACACATCACTGTGAATATAGAACAACCATGTTTTTCTTCATAATGAGACCTTTGAGCCTCTCAATTGTTATTAGAGGAGGCCTACTTGTATTTACTCATTAATTACCTAAGATGAAACAGGAGGAGGTGATGTCCTTGTCCACTTATAATTGCAGTGTGATGGGAAATCTGGGACAAGAGGTCATGAAGTTGATGGATAGAGCTTGGTTATCCTTTCCTGATAGAGCTCTCGGGCTGCTCGTCGCC
>NW_003298794.1:195914-197657 GCF_000151645.1 Tuber melanosporum
GTGGAGACAATCTGATGGACTTCAGAATTGTCTAGGCCAATCGGAATTCGTTTCTATCAATGGAGATTGTGTAGGAAGGCTTGAGTTCACACTTTTCGTTTATGACTACTAAGGGTGAAGTAAATTCGGTAAAGTAAATTAGAATTGTAAACAATATTATGTTGTTAAGGACTCTTCTCTCTTGCTTGATGATATCTAAAGCTTAAGAGGCACTTTAATATTTATATTCCACGTCTTAGTGTTCGTAGACTACATCTATTTGTCCTACCACTATGTACCTTGCGGATTCTAACTCGCAATGTCGGGTATTCTTAAAAGGTACGAACACCTAGAAACCCTGAAAATCACCACACCCTCTTTGCTAATTCTTATGTAACTAACTCAGAACCATACTATTCCCAATAGTAGTTATTAGATCTTTTGAGTCTTTAGACATGTGGTCCAGTTCTTAAGTTGAACTGAGTTGGCTCCAATTGTCTTTGTTATCGATGAAATGATCAGTTTTATCTCTGGGTTGTATTTGCGATGGGAGTTGTAATCACAAACCTTTTTTGGTCACCTGACTTTAAACCTCCCTAACTCCTTATCCAACAGATAGATGTCTTCCAGAGGACTTTCAACTAATTCGCAGAAAGCTATTCTATTAGATTGATGATTGTTCCCTCAATTGGCAACCCTTGGTTGCTTTGGGTAACAGGATTTCAATCACAGTGGTAGTCTTGGAAGTTGTCTTCATAACTGCAAGATATTCTGAAACCTGGTTGCAACACTCCATGAAGTATAATAACTTCTATAGTAGTATTTCTCAGAGTTCTAGACTCTTCTGGACATCATAGGATGGGTGTGAATGAATTAGTCTCTTGATGGGATTCTTTACCATTCAATATCATCTCTTTGTACGCACCTGTCCCATTACCTACTGCCCTCATCCAATGGGTCACCTCTTTGATTCCTAGTAACATTCTGAGTAAATGACAGATGTACTCTGTTCTACTTCTCAGACCTAGCCGAAGGTCCCCTCCCAAGGAACCTGTGAACACGATGCAGTCAGATGGAAGATAGCGACATATATGGTGTTAATCTAATACCTTCAATTCCGTAGTATTACAGTCACAAGACACCACTGTGATTGATACATAGGATAATGTGCGGGTACAGTAAGGACACCAGAGCTGTGTGTTGGAGACCAGAGATTCCAATTCCGAGTGAGGTTACCCAACTTAGAGTGACTCCTAGGTATCGGATTCCAGTATTCCTAACATGAGCTCTCTCCTCTTAAGGCTTCATCCCAAATGCCTCTTTTTTCTTTTGTATTTTTTCTTTTTAGGTATGTAATTAAATAAAAAATTGAAAACATTAAATTTTAAACATTAGCTCCTTTAGGACCCGATGAGCGCAGCGTAAAAAACCTTCAATGCTTGCTTGACGATAGTAGGAAAACCTTTTCTTCATCGTCTTTCCTCTGCCCGCTGTGGCATTTTCAGATTATCACAGTGAAACTCTTCCACCATTATCTTTCCATTATCCATGCCTGTCACAGGTATCCTTGTGTTCTCATCCTTACAACAATAATGCCATTTAACAAAGTACCATGGTTTGAGTACCTGCTGGTAGTGACCGCCTATTCATTTTCCTTAAGAGCGTATCTCACTTCTAACAAGTTTCTCTATTTCCCATTATAAGTCACCCTCAATATCCTCGAAGTCGGTTAACGAAGGCCATCACCGATTGGATTCCGCGGCT
>NW_003298794.1:198544-200368 GCF_000151645.1 Tuber melanosporum
ACCATACATAATTGTTTACCCAATCTGCCCAGCCTTTCCAAATAGAAATTCCTCATAAGTATTTCAAGGATTTTTTCTTGTCCAAAGTGTCCTGCTATCTTAGAGTCATGACAACCTTCCACTATTATTGTATAAGGATCCTGGTTTTTTGGTATAAATAGTCTTTGCTTATAGTAAAGCAACATGTCAGATAAGGTCTAGTCTTTCGGGAAAGGTTTGCTATTGTCTCGTACTTTCTCTAACTCATTTTTTCTTTTAAGCCATTCTCTATCTCCAGGGATGGCCTTTTGGATTTTCTCCCATAATTCTGCATTGAATTTTTTCAATTCCTTGGGGCTACTATAGTACTAGTCATAAGGGTCTGCTCAGGTATTTCAGCAGTATTATACCAGGGTATATTCTGGCCTATTGATGCATGTAACTGGCTCACTATCGGTTCCAATTCCTGGATAGTAATAGCCCTTATTGCAATGTCTCTGCTGAGGAATCCCAACGGGCCTCTTTTGGTATCCTCTAGGTTGTTTATTTCCATCATATTGGCTGTGTTAATTGTTTCTATTACCAACTTGGTAATTCGATCGCTGGCTTTGATAAGACAATCTACATCTCGATGGTTGAATAGCAATTCTTTGATTTCTCTAGTATAGTCTGCATTGATTACACTGGCACCGGTAGAGATACTGCTTTTGACCGCTAATCCACTTCTTCAGTCAATTCTCTCATAAGTTCCATCTGGTAGCCTGATTGTAATACCAGTTCCAATAATTAATTGTCAAGTGACGGGATTATATCTTGCTCCATAGCGTAAAGGTCATGGCCTCCTCCCATCTTTAAATCTTTGGTCAGTAATCTTACTCTTGTATCTAACTGTTTTACTCAAATCATGGCATCTGAGTTCCAACTTGCTGTTTCCTGTATATAACCTGTGCTGACCTCCTCTGTTATGCTATTCATTATTAGGCATATTTGAATTTCCCCTTCTACAGTTCTTGTTACTGAACTGACTTGAATATGTTCAGGTTTCAATATCGCGTATTCGCCATATGCAGCTCCCTCCTCAGAATCATACTCTTGCCTCAACGGAGTGCATCTGGTTTGCCACCTCTTGTGCCTGGGTGATAAACAATTGTGAAGTTGTAATACACCAACGTCTGCTCTCAACGGATCTGACGCCTGCTCTGGACCTTCAAGGTGAGAAAATATTGGAGGTTTTAGTAATTGGTGTACACAGTTATTGGTTTCTCAGTTCCAACCATGTATTGTCGCCATTCCTTCAATACTTTCAATATTGCTGGCTGCTCTTTCTTGTAGATCTCATAATTTCATTCAGTGGAATTTAGTTTCCAGGAGTGAGAAGCTACAGGATGTAGTCTTTCTTCCCTGAATTGCGACAGGATGCAGCTTAAAGCGAAGGTCTAGCATTTATTTCCACCACCGTTTCTCTTTCTGGGAACCAGTGGTGTAAAATTGGGGCCATAGTAAACCTTCTCTTAAGCTCCTTAAAGACCTTTTCCTGTTCCAGGCCACACTTGAACTTTGTGGGATCGCCCTTCAATATTTCTGTAATTGGAGCGTAAATCTTTAAGAAGTTTTCTATAAAACGTGGGTAGAAGTTTGCAAATCCTTAGAATATTTAACATTCCTTAACAGATTTAGGTGACTTCCAGTTTAATACAGAATCCACCTTTAGGGTACTCATATATACCTCATTAACAGCTATTATATAGCCTAAGCATTCTACTTCTTTGACATAAAAGAATGATTTCTTTATTGAAATCGTGAGCTGAAAATCCGCCAATGTCTGGTACGCTTTTGTTACTAAAT
>NW_003298794.1:200518-245112 GCF_000151645.1 Tuber melanosporum
ACACAGTTAGTAGACCTACCGGTAAGCCAGCATCCTTCTAAATAACATACGACTTGTTGGTCCCAAAATTCCCGCAGGACCTCATTCATCATGTTCTGAAATGTAGCTGCAGTGTTCGCCAATCCGAAAGCCATTACTTTGTATTTGTAATGTCTGTATTGTGAACGGAAGGCAGTTTTCCATTCATCTTCTTCCTTGATTCTGATGAGGTTGTAATCATCTTTGAAATCAATTTTGGAAAAGATGCTAGCTCTTGCTACATGATCATTTAATTCTGACATTAGTAGTACTGGATACTTATTTAGTATAGTTATGTTATTTAGATTTTGATAGTCTACTACTAGTTGTAGTCTTCTGTATGCCATTGGTGTAAAGAGGATTGGAGCACCAAAAGGTGATTGACTTGTTGTGATCTTTCCTTGTCATAATATATGGTCAAGGTATTCCTGTAACAACCAAAGTGGTTTGTCGGACAGTGGATAAATAGATCCCCAAGAGTGTTTTGCTTCTTTGACTTATTTAATTTCATGATCAAAGCTTCTCCTAGGTGTAGGTTTTGCCACCGTTTGCAGGAGAAATAGTTTATTGAATTTCCAGTATTGCCATGGGAGGGAATCGAAGTTGATCTTATTAGGATCTTCTATGGTTCCAATTCTTCCTACTTGGATCGCATTTTCATCCCAAGCAACTGTTTCATCATATTTAAACATATCTGCGATTCCTTCCTCTTCTTCTTTCACATGAGATTTGCATTTGGGATCTCTAAATTCCCATTTTGCACATTCTCTAATGTTGGATAAAGGATGTTCCAAATACAACTAACCAAGGGGCTTATCATCAAATAATCTCCTGCTGCTACAATTTCGCATGCAACTTCGAACATGTGTTTGTTACGTCCTATTTCAAGCCAAATTGGACATGTGTAATACCTGCCTCCCTATGGAGCCAGTACTCTATCAAAGCCTTGAATATTGACCTGATTCAGTCTTTCTGTGAAGGAAAATTTTAGTTCTTATATGAGTTCTTTGTTGATTAGGAACACATTGGATCCTGAATCTAATAATACTCATATTGTGTAGCGTTGATGGCTTGGGTTTATAATATGGATGTAAGCATATCCCTCAGCACAGTTATATCTTGTAGGTTTTGGTGCACTAAAAGCGCCTTGCTTTGGTTAATATGTTAAATCGTCATTTTGTTGTTTTGACATGTCTGAGGTTTTGATAACCACTGGGATATTTGTTACCATGCCTGCACAGTTTTGACCACTTAGGTCTCCTCAGACAAACTTGTTTCCTTTTGGTATATTGGGCAGACCTCTACTAGCGGTTTTTACCCGCTGCTGAGGGGTTCCCATACCTTCCACTATTTCTACCTGTGGAACCAATCTAGGGGGTCTCTGCTATCCTCTATTTAATATGGAAACAAAAGCCCAGTGTGTAGGGCTGGTCACCTGTCTGTTTAATAACCTTCCCTGGTGTATTCTCCACCCTCGCTTAACCGTAGACACTGTCCTCACTTTATCAGGTTCCCTTCGGTACCAGCACGGCACCTAAGCAGCAGTCACAAAAGGTAAGGTCAAGAGCTCTTGTACCTATTTCTCAAATAGATTGAGAATAATGTGCTTTACCTTTTCCTCTAGATCCTTCATCTTAGCCCTACTGGCGCTCACTCCAGTACCCTTCATACTGTCTGTTTCCTGTCAAGGTTTTGGTTCTTATCAAAGACCTTTCAGTTTCCATGTCATATATCTGACTACCCTAGCAGACATGTACCAGGTCATTAGGGACAAGCTTACAATACTCCTTTGGGAAGCATAGAGGCGCCACCAATGTGTACATTGCTCTTGATTGATCTGCTTAACCTTGCAGCAAGAAGGATGCGTGTACTTCTACGCAGGTCATAATTGCAAGGTTGATTCCTTTGCATTGCTGTCTCCTGTTTTGCCATTGATTTCGACTCCTAGAGAGTACGTCTCTTCTAGACTACCAGAACACTGTCGTTATTGGTACCAATGAAATCACCTAGGTCATTTCTTTGTCTTTACCTATTTCCCAAAGCTTGTTGCTTCTTGGAACTTGGACAGTATAGATTTTTCTCGGATGGCACATTGTAGTCGCCATTCTAGGCCTTGTGTCTTGAATGGGCAGTCATCTACCCTTGTTCTAGACACTTGAATTTGTCCCCAGTAGGCTGTGTACTTGTGGCTTTTCTTTCTGCAATAAGTGCAACTGCTGTCCCCTTTTCTTTCATCAATTGTTCACAGGGGGATTCCTTCATGGGCCGTTTTGAAGTTGGTATGTGTCAACTTTGTAGTCCTACTAGATCTCTTTGCCTGTTTCATAGATTCCGGTTCTCACTTCCTTTTTTTGGATTGACCATCTCCCTTTATAAAGGATTTCTGTCTTTTTACTGTTGGTTGATTCTTGTCTGCCGGTTTGTTGTCTGAGAATGTTTTTGAGGGTTTTGACATATCCCGGTCTAGGCAGTTCAGTTCTTGCTGTTCCTCCTCATTCCTTCCAGCTTCCTTGACTGCTTTTTCCCATTCTCCATCAGTATTGTATTTATTTAAAGAAAGTTACCATCTAATCTTGGAGGGCAACTTGCTATCCCATACCATATACCAGGCTAGTTCTGTTAGTCGGGCATGGAGATTCAGATTATATATTTTTCCCATAAATGTCTGAATGTCATTATTATATCCGACTAATTCTATATTCTGTATGTCTTTACGTGCTTGTTCGAGATAGGCATACTGACCTGAGAATTCATAGTCAAAGCGAGTTCATAGACTCAGTTCCAGATCTTAAACCTCTCCTCGGAGGCCATCCATTGCATGCCGATACTATACTGCAATCAGGCTAACCTGATCCCCTTACGCCCTTGCCAGGACGTAGATGATACATTCATGATCATCATCCCAGATCCTGGAATTTCCTTCATAATAATTCACTCATTACGTTAACCAATGGTAGGTGCATTGACTGGTCTTTACTTCAAAGAATGGGTGTAGGTCTGCTGGTCATTTAACAGTTTGGGCTAGTGCTTCTGCCAGCGCATCGGCTGTTCCATGTCATTCCGGGGTTAATCCCCGCTTGAATCTGGATGGTTCTCCTCCAGGCCATCCTCTATTTCCACCATCATCCCCATCATCACTTCCATCATCTAGGACACCCCCCGGTATTATTGGAGTTGGGGGTTCTCCTTCTCTCTGGGTCTTTTTATTTTATGTAGGAATTTCACCAGGTTCCTCCTATTCTGCAGCATCTTCCTGTTCTTCTGGGACTGACTCCAACATAACATGCTGACCACTTAGTTATCCACCATCTAGTGCCTTAAGCTTTTCAAGTACTTTGGATCAGGTATTGGATATGTGTACTTGATCCCTTTGAATGGTGCGGTTAAAGTCACCACAGTGGTCTGCCTCTCTTTCTAGTCTGGAGACCTGGTTAGATATCAAGTTTCAGATGGCTTGATTCTGTTGGGTCTGTTGTGCTCTGAAGTCCTGAAAAGCTCATTCCTGATTAAGATCTCGTTCAAGAGCTTCTCGCTGCAGTTCGGTAGTTACCCTATCGTGATCCTCTTGTCGTACATCTTGTGCTGTCAATTTAACGGCTATTTCCCAGTTGATCCTTTCTTGGATTTCTATGACGTTTGCTTCCACCACACTACAATGATGTAATATAGCAGCTATGTCATTGTCATGTATATCTTGTCCTTCCAGCCATCATTGCTGTACCCCTATCAGCCCTCACGCGTTGGCTTGTAAGTCAGCTGATGGGGTATTGAGGGCAATGCTGGTAGTATTAATACTTGTTGAAATATCCTGCCTTATTTGACATATGACTATTCTAACTCTAGCAGCAAGTCTTGCTAGGTCTGCTGCATGTGTATTTGAACATGGTGCAGAGGGTCCTGAAACAGGAGAGGGGGCCCTAGAGGATGGTGGATTAAAAAATACTTGGCCTGCCAGTCCTCCAAATGGTTTTCGGCGAGCTGGGGGGAGAGAGGACGAATGACTCAGAGTTGTGAAGTGGTGATCTCCGGAGGTATCCATTGGGTCTCCTGGAGTAATCTACTTAGGAGGTTGTGACATGTTCTTTGCTCGTTTACGAGCTTTTCTTTCTCATACGCAAGCTAGAAAGCTGGTGTTTTTTGAGGTTGCTGTTGGAGTAGGATATGCAGCGGGACACTTGGTATCCTGGCCATGTCATGTGGTAGGTAGAGAGCCTTAGAGAAAGTTCAAATGATTCCCGAGTCTCTAAGCTAGAGGTATAGTAGCAGAGAATCCACTACTAAGTGAGCCTTCGTCATTGGTATCCAAGTCATGGAAGGGCTTCCAAATGAATTCGAGTCGGTACCAGGTTTCGTATAGTTTCTGAGATTGTTCCTCTATGGGTACTAGGTCAGGTTCGGTGTACCATGAAGGAGCTTCTTGTACCAGCAATGCTATCTCTGAAAGTTTGAATGGACTAAATATCACTTAATTAATTGCGGGTAAGTGTACCTTAGTCAGTAGTTCGAAGATTGAATTGGTTCGGGATAGTTCTTCCAAAGTATTTGGACCCACCGTAATATCAATGACTTCACTGATAGTGTGAATTCAATCCATGCACTTACAAGAAAATGCAAAGTGGTAACCAATTAGACCAGAGAGCCTTGGTAACAAGGTGATCTAACAATATACTATTAGGCGGAGACAATCTGATAGACTTCAGAATTGTCTAAGCCAATTAAAATTTGTTTCTGTAGACAGAAATTGTCTAGTAAGGCTCAGGTTTGCTCAGTTCATTTATGACTACTAAGAGTGAAGTAGATTCGGTAAAGTAAGATGGAATTGTAAAAACAATATTATATTATTAATGTCTCTTCTCCATTACATAATGATGTCTAAGGCTTGGGTGTCGATTCGATATTTATATTCCGTGTCTGAGTGTTCGCAGACTACAACTATTTATTATACCAGTTTGTACCTTTCTGATTTTAACTTGCGATGATGGGTATTCTTGAAAGCTGCGAACACCTAGTGACCTTGAAAATCACTACACCCTCTTTGCTAATTCTGATATAACTAACTTGGAATCATACGATTCCCAATAGTAGTTACCTGATCTTTAGAGTCTTTAAACTTGTAGCCTAGTTCTCAAGTTGAACTGAGTTGGCTCCAATTGTCTTTGTTATTGATGAAATGATCGGTTTCATCTGCGGGTTGTACTTGCGAAGGTAGTTGTAAACACAAACCCTTTTTGGTCGCCTGCCTTTAAACCTCCATAACTCCTTACCTAAATGATTGATGTCTTCCGGAGGACTTTCTACTAATTCACAGAAAGCTATTCTACCAGATTGACAATTACTCCCTCAGTCGGCAAGCTTTGGTTGCTCTGGGTAACAGGATTTCAATCTCTGTTGTAGTATGGGAAGTTGTCTTCATAACTATAACCTGTTCCTAAACCTGGTTACAACACTCCCTAGAGTCTAATAACTTCTATAGTAGTATTTCTTGGAGTTCTACACTCTTTTGGACATTGTAGAGTGGGTGTGAATGTATTGGTCTCTTGTTGAGATCCTTTACCATTCAATATCATCTCTTTAGAAGGAAATCTCCTGTTACTTAGAGCCCACACCAACTGTATCACCTCTTTGAAGCCTAATAACATTCTGGGGGGTTGATGGATCTACTCCACTCCACTTCCCAGACCTAACCGAAGGTCTCCTCTCCTAGAACCTGCAAACAGGATCCAGTCAGATCAATGGCAGTGACGTATTTGGTGTTATTCTGTCACCTTCAATTGGGTGGTATTATAGTCACAGTCCACAACTGAGATTGAGATGTATGATAACATGTGGGCCCCATAAGGGGGCCAGAGGGGGGTGTTGGAGACTAGAGATTCCGATTCCAGGTGAGGTTACCCTACTTAGGATGACTCCTGGGGATCAGATTCTGGTATTCCTATCAATACTAGCTACATGTATATAAAGCTCTGAGCTTGCCAGTAGCTAGCACTGATGGTTGTCATCGTTGTTGTCACTTAGTATTCATATCATACATTTACTCTCCACTACATGTCTGGGCTTTGTTCATAGTATCTGTTATTTCACGTATACTATATATATAATCATCATCCAACGTACAATTAATCTATTACCTCTTGATAGTATTGCCATCAGAAAATAGTAACAGGGTTGGTACAATGAGTCTCTAGTTCAGAGGTATCAGACTAGTATTGTACAGCTGTAGTAGATACTGTATCAGTATTCCCAGAAGTTTCTTTCACCATGGCTTTCTAGTAGCCTACTAGGAGGGTCCTAATTTGGGATATGGAGGCATGAATTTCTTGGCACTTAAGTTTAGTAGCCAATGGTTGGCTCTAATAGTTGGGAAGGATATCATCATCCTGCAACTTAAACTCTGACACTCAAAGAGTTACTACAAGCACCATTAGGAGTACCATGCCATTCTAAAATAATCACTAGACCACTGCAATACTACAGTACCGGTACCACAGAACTCTCAGGCTAAGATCCAACTACCTACCACTAAGCAGTAAGCAGTTCTCTTAAAGAACTATTGACTACAGCAATTCTATCTGTAATTAAGACTTTTATGAAGAATAAAACCATCAATACTGTCAATAAACCTTGTTAAAAGTAAACCGTTTGATAGTAAGTAGGTATTCAAAATGGTAAAAAATATGATAGAATCTTAGAAAGATATCATCTAAGAGTGGTTAGCAAAGGATTTTCACTAATAATCTACTTTGCCTACATGAAAAGCTTTACAGCTATTATTTATTGTAAATCCATAGGCTTTCATTTTACATTACAAACTAAAAACCATTGGTAACTAAAACAATTCGATAATAAATCAACCTTTCTTAAAAGTGGTTTTTCAACCACTATTACTTGGGTTGTATGATGAAGGAAAAGTATAGAAACTTAACTGATATCTCTGCGGACTTAAGCACTCCAGAAATGAATGGTATACTCTCTTTGCAACATTCCTAACCTCTGAAAATTTTAAAACATCCTCATTTGACCAATGCATTGTTGCTCACACTACACATAACATCTCTATATTACTTTATATTGACCACATTGGCCTTCACTAGGCAGATATCCTGTTAGCTTCATCACTGAAAAAAGACCTGAAAACCGCATTTTGAGATTCATGATACCCTCGAAAAATAAATTAATTTGATCCTCTCCACACATGTGATAGAAAACTGTAGTGCTGCTTCTACACACTTACAAGAAAGTATTTAACTTATAAATGGGACAAATGACCTTCAGATACCTAACTCATCCATATACTTATCAATAATAGGACTGCCTATGTATTGGATGACTAGCACAAGCACTGATCTGGCATATCCAATTTCATCTCTCTTTCAATTCCCTACCAGCTTTTCTTATCAACATCTTAACTTTACTCAACATGTTTTAAGATTCATAAGCAGAAAAAAAAGCCATGGACTATTCTACACTTTTAACAAGACAAACATAAGGGAAACTTATCTTAATGCTAACTTTACCACTTACTTCAATACCTACCATTCATTCTCAGGATATATAATACTCTTCAATGTTTTACTTATCTCCTAGCACTCCAACAAGTAAGTCTCCATCAGCATATCTATCTAAAAGCTGGACATGTTATGATGTTTCTGACAGTATAACAAATTTGATTAGTAGGAAGAGGTTTTCCTGATATTCAGCTTAATGTACAGATGCTCCTAAGTACCAATAATATCAACACTTTCTGGAAACATACTATCAACTAAATTAGTAGACAAAATACATTAGTTTTTATTTTTACAAAATACATTAAAAAATGGAATGCAGTTCATTCACCCTGTAAAACTTGCATTCTCTGACAACATAGCCCACATTTCCAGTAAACCTTTCATGAAACTAGAGCATATTCAAATTACGAAACCATTGGACTGTAGATAATAGAGAGAGGTGTTAATATTCTTGACTTGTTACAGATCTTAATTTTATTAATAATACTCTACATTTCAGTAAACCTCAACACTGTATATATCACTACTGTCTGAATAGATTTTCATGACAAGAGTAAAGATTATTACCTGCATCCTGTACTTCCTATTCATCCGACATTGGGACACTCAGAAGGCTAACTGTTAACCTGGAGGTCAGGTTGCACACACCTCACATCCTGATCTTGGTTGCATGTATCCCTACCTTCTCATATTGTTCCAACCACTGCTCCTATGTTGTGTACATCCTGATCACTTCTGATCTTCCAGCCTGATGTCCAGATGCTATCATATTCTTTACTCCTGGCTTGTTATGAGATCTGATCCTAAGCCCTGCACTCCTAATACCATCCCTTTCTGCCTCCCTCCCCTGAACCTCCAGTGGCTTTTTTTCTCGTATGATAGTGATATTACCTCTTGCTATTTACTTTGGATACCACAACTCTTTCCTGATCAGAGGACGGCTTCATATGCTGTCCTCCTTCTTCATCTAGATTTCCTGTATCCACTACCCTTACTACTAGAACATTTACATAATATGTTCTTATTTGGCCACAAGCTTGTTGTGTAGATTGGGCACTCATATCTCATGTCCCAACTTGCTCAAGATGTCCCCCTAGGCATGACAAATGATTCCAATTGGTGTCCACAGCTAGTAGTATTTATGAAAATTCTGCCCCACATTGTTTCCACGCCTAATATCATCTCCAATATATCTTCGTGCAAACCACTATCACATCACATCACAGTTTAAAAAATTGAATATGTTATTGATCATCTTTAAATTACTCCAACCCTCTCCTCCTGCACCTCCTCTGCAATGCAGCCCAAACTTCTCCATGTCTATCTAGTTGACAGTTACTAAAATGCATCTACAAGTCCTGGGAGTTCTGTGACTCATCAAAGCTGAGCAAGAGGTTACTGGATGAGCTAGAGCTCCAGGGGCTACATGTCATCATGTTTAAAGTTGGCATGTAGGAATAATCCAAGGTGGCAGGATCTGATTCAAGAATCCTCTGGCTGCAGGTAATCAACAACGGGTTGCAATTAATTGTAGTATCTATTCCCAGTAATTCATTTTGCTGTACTCTGTATGGCTTCAAGGTCATGTAAGGCTAGTTGGTCTATCATTAGACAGGCTGTTCCAAGGTCAAGTTATATACCTAACTCTCATGCTTTGCCTTTATAAGCTACCTATTGTTGTCATATCCTGTACGACATTCTTGCTGCATCCCATGAACCTGCTCCAGCCTATTCTGTATAGCAAGCAGTAGCGTTTTAGAATTATCTCCCGAATTTTGAGTTGGCAGTCGGCTAATATTTGTTTTGGCCATTCAAAAAGATCTTCCATCTCCAGTAAACTGTGTGTATCTTGTAACATTAGAAATATGATCGTGGACACAATGGGGGATCAGATTGGAATTGAGTTAGTAGGGTACCAGACAGCCAGGACAGGTAACCGACACTCTGACCTACTATCAAATAATAGGAACATTATGCCTACAGTAAGTTGTCTAATGGTAATAAAAGGACAACAGTGAGATACCATGAGATGGTGGAGAGGGACTGAGGTGATGGAGGACCTAGGACCAGGACACCAGGCTTGAGGCAATATCAGGTAGTAGTAAAATATATATATATAGGAAGCAGTAAACAAGATGCATATAAATAAGTGAT
This sequence comes from Tuber melanosporum, assembly GCF_000151645.1. Classification (NCBI taxonomy): domain Eukaryota; kingdom Fungi; phylum Ascomycota; class Pezizomycetes; order Pezizales; family Tuberaceae; genus Tuber; species Tuber melanosporum. Next base: position 210,196 of record NW_003298794.1, read on the forward strand.
CGAGTCTCTGGGTGCTTACCAATGATGTAAGTGCCATAAGCCAGGCATCTGGATGTGGTAATTGTGTAAGCTTTTCAGAACTACTACCAGAAAAGAAGAAATGGGTAGGGAATAGACAGACGATGTAAACTGGATATGTTGCCGAGAGAGAAATACCCATGATGTAATTATAAATGAGAAGGCAATAGTGGATGTCCACGGTGTGAATGTTGTAATGATGCAGTGCTAGACAAATAGGACCTATGGGAACAAAGGTTGCATGATGGGCATCTGGACCCAGAGCTCAAGCAACTAACGCAATTCTTATTTTTGCTGATGTACCATTTTAATATTTGGTAATAATGATTAGGAATTATCTATGTCTTACTTTCATTTTGTTTACAGGATGTTTCATCCTTTTTAAGTATTTTCTTAGTCTTTATGTCCTTGATTATTTCTTTAAATTTAATGTAATTTCTCTCATACACTTTGTTATTCATATATGCTTGGGCAGATTATCTTGGCAAATTCTCAGGATCAAATCTATTTACCCTGATGTTTCTAGTACATAACATATGGTATGACCTTGTCACACTTATGTTTCTTGCTATTGTTTCCCTCTGTTATATACAGTTTATCTGAAGGATGCAAACTTGTATATATAGATACTACCATCTTCTTTATTTACAAATTAATCAGGACAGAAATCTCTACTAATCTGCCATCATACCTTCTACCTTCTAGCTAGTTTGCCTATAAAATCCACTTAATATTACATCTATATAGTTTACCTTGCTATTATAATTGTACTATTTACAAATTCAATAATATTGAACCAAACACAAATAGTATACTGATATTTCCAACTCTCAAATAAGTCTGTAACTTATGGCTAAGATATAAGTCACAAGGTACTTGCCAAAGGTAAAGGTAGAATTGAAATATCAGCTGTGGTAATGAAAATTACAAGCGTGATCCTAGTTGGTAAGTAATATAACATCATCCTCATAAGTATGAGGTTAAGAGAAAGGTGAAAATCTGCTCCAGTATCAGTAAAATCAAGACAAAAAAACACGAAATATAAGTATAAGAGCTCTTGACATCAAAGTTCATGGTAATAATAAATTCAGTCTTGGATATCTTTAAGGTAAAATGAATTTATTATGATAGTAAAATAAAGGAATATAATTAATTAATAAGTCATTGTCCATCTGTCATATACCTCTAGTAATTGAAATTCATTTCCTATTTGAAATCTCATCAACAGTAAAGACTTTTCTCACTATATTTCATGTCTTGTCTCTCTCTTTAGAGGAGGACTAGGCTATCACTTTCTATACTGCCATTAAGATAAGAGATTCTACTTGTCTGCTCTCTGATAGTCTACTCTTGTACGATCCTCTACTCAACCCACCCAATATCTCATAATATTGGTTTTTGTTTGTATTATACTTTTACTTTAGCTACTCTTAGTAAAAGCACTGTTGGATTTTTACTTTCTCTCTACAACTAATGGCTGTGAATATGGTTAGTTGTATACAAGAATAATAGACTCCCATTGCCTCTCTACCAAGAAACTTGCAGTTGTATTGGTCATCTCAACAGACTACAATATATTTTAACTTCCTTATTCGTTTTACCCAATACAGTTAGTGGTAACATATCAACAAAGTGACACTATCTTTTTCACAATATGTGACCAAATGAGATAGATATTTCATACACCTTATAGTATTGAGGACCCGATATTGCCACATTGTCAGGATAGGAACTTGTTTCCAATAGTTGTTTCAGCATTTGTGTCTACTTCTCATACTTTATACTCCACAATTATGATCTGCAAGTACCATATTACTCCATGTAATGAGACTCCACAGAGTAGTATTACAGTTAGCCATACCTAAACCCATACAAGCATCAAGAGATAACCACTATAGGCACAGTGGTAGACAAGAGTCTACTAAGTAGAGGTACAGTTGGTTAAGTACCTTAGTGGGACAAGTGATATCATAGTAGTGGTACTTAAGTACTAGTAACAATCAGTGGTTACCATACTGGGTACAGTAACTTAAGTGGTCAATCTATGAGATACACTAAATTGTTTAACAGTAAGTCTAAGTAGAGTTACTATACCTTCAGACCATAGTTATCTTATCAAAGGTCAAAGTTTACTCTTCTATTCAGCCTATTACTCTACCTCAAATGTAACTTGTAGTGCAGGACTTACTGGGATGTTACTAGATTGTTTGTCACAAGAAACTATAAAGCATATTCGAACCTCAGGTTGTGCAGATAACTCACGCACAACCTGTTGAGCTCCAAATAAGCTGTAATTTGGAGGTTTGATGACTAATACCCCTCTTCCATTTTAGTTATAAGTTACCAGCGATATGGACTACAGCCTGGAAACTTGCAATATGTATAGTAAAAGTCCAAAAGCGTAGATACTCTATGTAACATAGCACATGTGCACACCATTCAGTCGATAGAGGGTGTTTGCAGGATAGGTCAGGGGGAAGAGGAGAAAGGGGAAACAGGTCTCTATGTGGTTTCATGTAAAACAGACTAAAGCTAAAGAAACAATAGCACTTTGTAGACTAGATGTAATATCTGACATAACCAGAAGTCTATAGGGGAGGTAGCTAAAGGCTATTACCCTAAAAGTATAATAGTACTGGAGCATTATTAATCATTTTATGACAGTAGTCTAAGGTCATGATAAGACCTACATCTAGGAGAGTTGACAGTTAGTAGCACCTAGTAGTAGTAAATCTCCAAAGAGGTCTACAGTGGAAGCTACATGACCACCATCCAGAATGATATAGAACAGAGCAGAACCTAATAGATGTTCAGCAGTAGTAGATACTTGTTGAAAACTAAGTGTATTTGGGTAGAGAGTTCCATAGCTAGTACAGAAACTATTTGCACATAACAGCTCACTATTAACAAGTCTATGATGAGAACAGTATTTACTTCTGTGGTTGCATTGGAGATGCGTCATGTAAAACACTTCTATCTGGTAGATGTTAAAAAATCATGCAGTTGTTAAGTTTGCTAAAGAGGATCTTTAGTCTGGCCTGTAGAGGTTAGCTAGAGAGCCTACGGGAGTTTCATACTTGTAAACGCAGAGTAGTGATAGGGAGTAACAAGCTGAATATGAAATCTACTTAACCATATGTGAGTTCTCCTCTACTCTGGTAATCAAATACCTCTCAAAATTAGGACTTAATTGAGTAAAGCAGTAGCTTAATGATATTAAGTTTTACAATTTTGTTTTTTCAACTCTTCTGTTGCTTTATATTTACCTGTATTTTCACCAAGATCACCTCAGTATTATTACAATCTTGGAACCCCTTTTCCTATAGAAAGCTCCTGTTACCTTCATCTACTTTTCATCTCCTGGCTAACACTAATTCTTCTATCCAACATTATCCTACTCTGACTGCCGGTACTCTACTACTGGCTCTCATATATATTTCTTCTATTTTCTACTCTGAGTCTTGTTTTCTTCTTTCCAGCCCCCCTTAGTAAATATTTTAGTGCCCTCTGTACTGACAGGTGTTCACCTCTTTTCCAATGGAGCACTTGTGCTCCTTACTGATTGCTCATCTCTTAATATTAAGGCTAGACTGTATGTCTACAGATACTATTATGCATTTAATACTCAAGCCTAGTAGTTGATGAATTTTTATATTTATTTGTAACAAGCCTTATAGGTCCTCTAGTTTCAGATATTTGTGCTTAACTTTATGAGGTTTCCCATATTTGAGGTTTTCATTTTCATATCTGTTTAGGGACTATCATCTCACTGTTATAGAGAATTTCTTCAATATTCCTCGCTTTGGTGTGGTTTTCTGGATATATAAGCTGCAGGTTACTGTGTGTGAGTGTTTTCTGCACGGATATCTAGTTGAGTAGTTGTGATTCTAGACGAGACTCTTCCAGGTTCAAGTTGTGGCATCTCATGATCTGATACCTGGCTGCTAGTATTTGCCATACTTGTTTAATAGTTTTTCATCTGGCTACCAAGACCTGGAGAGGTGTAGTGGTTTTGGATCTGCATAGTATACACTAAGATGACCTGTGTACTTTAGGTAGTCTTAGTACACATTAAACAAAGGAGATATTTCCTCTTCTTCTTTCTCTTCTGCATAAACATTACAATAATCTCAGTAGCACTTGTTATGATGTACAAGATAAATTAAAGAAGATTTTTAATTGAAGAATAGTATCAAATTCTTCAAGACCTTATTGATAGGTGGTGCAATAATTTTCATTATATTATTATCCTTAGTTTGAAGAAAGGCGGTAGTGGTAACAATTACCATGGCTAAGCTGAATTGATTTTGGTGACAGCGCGGTTACCACTGAACACTCCTCTTGCTACTGGAATCATGTGACCTGATCTAACCTTGGAAGCACGAGTATGATACCCTTGTCTATCCTCTAACCCCCCACCCTCACTTACCCTGTCACGCAAGACCTCCCAAAACCCCCCAAATTCCCCAAATCTCCGCCCTTTGCACGCTCCCATCGAATCAAATAGTCGGCACTTCCGACCAAGCTCATCTCCTGTTTCTTTGCTTGACTGCCTACTATCACCCTCCCACTCATTCTACCACACTACCCGTGACCAAGATAGCAACAAACCCCCTCCATCCTCCCCACGCACGGACGTTTTCTTGTTCTCGGCTGTTACTACTCCCTCGCCTTGCCACCAACAACAAAGCAAACAATGTGCTAGTGCACTTCAGTCCTCGGATAATAACAATAATTCGCAGAAAAATTCAGTGTTTATGTGAGTGGGTCAACTACCGTAAACGAGTGCTGTGTGCATAACAAGCTGACCCTGTTAGAATAACATAACTAATGTCTCGATCCGGCGTCGTCGTTGAGCTACACCGGCTGCCACTCTCGAGGCAGCTTCCAACACCAATTCTGCGTTTGTTGGCTCTCGGGGTCCCCTTTGTCTTCTTAAGTTGGGTGGTATACTCTAGGCTCCCGTTCGCCCCAAATCAGCATGGCAGAAAGTTGGGCGTTAAAACAAGTAATCTTGCGGATTCATATCGACACGGGATCGATGCCTTGGACGCAGGTCAGTGGAGAGTGAAGGGTTTATGGATCTTCCCGGTGAAGAGTTGCCGCGGAATTGAGGTTGCTGAAGCTCGAGTCATACCATCCGGGTAAGTGAGTTGGAATCCCTGAGGGTCGGCATAAGTAATAGCTCGCGAAGACGCTAACTACTCTTCTTGATGACAGAATTGAGCATGATCGTCAATTTGTAGGGCTACCCCTCTACTAGTACCGAGGAAGTACAAGCGCCCAGTAATATGGTTTCGTACAGGACATGGATTTTATTGCGGGTTAACCTGAATTACCTTTACGAAATCAAATCCCCCGGGTATCATACTTGTACTTGTTTTAAAAATTTTGACAACATGACTAACCTTTCTAGGTCTTCGCAGAATGGAAGCAAAATCTCAAGACTGGAAATCTTCAATGGATCTTCATAACCCAGAGGCAGTATCCAAAGATGGCACTCATTACGACTGAGATATACCTTGAAGGAGTAAACGATGGTAACCTACACATCACTTTCCCAATCAAGTCCCATCTACCTTTCCTCAAGCCAGCCAGAACAATTCGCTTCCCACTCTTAGTTTCCGAGGAGTTCAAGGCGAGGTACCCGCTCAAGCAAGTAGGAATCTGGAAAGATCACCCACTAGCATACGACATCTCCTCTGCCGTTGAAACGGAGCTCCGGGAGCTGTCGACTTACCTATGCACTAAGGGCCCACTAGCACTGTTCAGGATATGCCCGGAAGAGTTACGAGAGGTCCACAGGAATGCACCCACAGTCAATGAAGTCGGATATCAGCCAGTCACGGGATTTGCGGACGCGGTATATTACTCCTAACTTTTGATCCTTCCTCTCACATCAAAACAGCAACTGATCATTGGTCGAGAACAGTACCCTTTGCACATGCTAAACCTCGCCTCCGTTCGCGAACTCAACTCCCGCATTACCGACAGCATCCCTAGACTCGATATCCTGCGTTTCCGTGCGAATATAATCCGTATGATCCCCACATCATTGTGCCTCACCCACCCTCGCAAACCTGCTACACTCCCCTCCCACGTGAGCCCCTAACTAACCAGCCACCCTTTACCAAAGTCTCCGGGCCAAGCCCCTTCACTGAAGACGACTGGAAGAAAATCCGGTTAGGTGGATACGTCTACTACGCAGGCACACTATCATTCTCGAGTCCTAACAATGCAATCACTAACGAACAAATAGCCTGTAGAACCGTGCGATGCAAAATGCCAAACGTAGACCCTGATACTGGTGGTATGTTGCTTTATTTCCTTCCCTGATGCCCCTTGGCACGTTTCATATATGAAATAATGGAAACCGATGCCCTATTTAGAGAGGCACATGCAAGAGCCTGACCAGACAATGCGCAGCTATCGCGCTATTGATCTGGGGAATAAGCATGGGGCGTGTTTGGGTATGTATTCTTCCCAGCCTTGTTGATTTACTTTGCTTTTTGTCCTTGTTTTGGCTCGGCCCTGATTGTGATTTGCTAACCCTCTGGTTGAAGGAATGCAATTGGTTCCTGCCTCAGCTAGTAAGTTTCTTCCCTGTGCTTGAGTGGAAACTTGAGACTGGACATATAGCGTACTAATACGCAATACACAGTGGGTATCCTCCGTGTCGGTGATGGCGTAGATGTTCTTGAAACGGGGTCGCATCATTATATCAATTTGTAGGGTGGAGGGAGGGGGGTTCTCAACAGATGATTGACGTTGCATCTAGACTCTTGCAGCTATTCATAGATGGGAATACTGTAGCGCCTAGGCCCCGGATAACTGTTTAGGACGTAGTTTGGGCTACTCTAAAGATATCCTTATCCTCCTGCCTTCTCACCCATTTTATCTTTTCCTTGGTATACTAGTAGTAGACCCTTTACCGGAACGGGGATGCAAGGTGCAATGGTATTGGCGAGGGTTTTACTGCCTAATACACCATGGTTGACCAAGCCCTGGATGGGGAATATCCTTTTTGTTACTGGGTACCTGTCAATCCGACATCTGGATTGTCATCTTTTTTTCTTCCTCCAAATGATCGCGCTGCTAGGGCACCTACACTGAACTGTATAGTTAGAGTAAATTTCAAGAAAAACCTATGCCCAATAGTGAATATTCTACTATAGTGCTATTAGTAAATAACACCTATTACTGACATCCATCATGAAACAAAACTGAAGCTTTAGCTAGATTACTGCCATTGGTATCTCGTCTCACTATGGCACCGTTTGCGCTGCCAATCCAGGTACTGTACGAGTACTCGTATTTTACAAATACCACTCACAAAACTAGCTAGCAGTGGGCCGACGACAACAAGATAATGTCTCTCACTTCCGCTTTATTCAGTTACAAGCACCCGCACGTCGTGTACAGTACCAGTCGGTAGTACTCGTAGATCTCACCGCTCAGCACGAAGGAGGCGAAACCCAACCCAGACCACACATAATATTTCTCGAGCACTTATACATCAAAACCGTGCGCTCCACAGAACCCCCATGAATCGCAGATCACCATCCCCCCCTTCGTCACATCCCTGACCCAACCAGCCCAACCATCCCCGGATTGTTATTTTTTATTATTTCTTCAAGATGCTGCTGGAAAAGTACAGTACTTGTGACGTACACTACCCTGCGAGCACTCGAGTACTGTACAAAACTTAAAACCCTATCTCAAACCCATCTGTATCGATCCAGGGGTCAGGCAGACAACCAGAGGGGCTGCACACCCGTGCACACCCACTAAGCTACCTAGCGTGTTCTCTGAAATGTTCATTATACCGGCATTTCTTTCCACTACAACTTAAGCTACCGATGTCCGTTGCCGGCATTGCCATCTGGCACCATGGAACGAGCTCAGATCTGGCCAGGTCAACACAACCGCTAGGTTTGCGGGGGGCAAACCATGGTAGAGTCGTGAATATGTGCTCCAGCATCTGCTAGGCTAGCTGGCCGGCCGGCCAGCTACACGACAGTAGTGCAAGGAAGTGCTGTGTTCTCCAAGAACTTAGAGGTAAGGCAGTCAAGTCTGGTACAATACCCCCCCCCCCCCCGAGATGCTGTGCCGTGTCGCGCCGCCTGCTATCATGTCACCATGCCACATGGTACCATAAATTTCCTAGTGAGAGATGAGGGAACATGAAGGAGTGATGCATGGATACATAGCACAAGCATGGTAACTTCGGCGTGGGATTATTATACGGTATCCAACCACGTTCATGGCCTTGCAGGAGTGGGGCCATAAGAGAGTGACGTAAAGCTAAGTAAAGCATGATAAAGAAATTTATAGGAAGATCCTCAGTACGACAAGTCGGGTCTACATCGGATGGCATGGGGTAGAGTTCCATTTCTAAGTACTAAAGCTTGTACTTGTACCACAACTCTTCAAAGCTTGCTCACACACTTTTGGGGGCACTCCATAGAGTGCCTGACAGCTCAGCACCACTTGACAGCTCAGTGCATTTTTGTGGCTCAACACAACTTTGTAGCTCAACAGAAGTTTAAGCCACAATATACTCCATGGCTGTATTGTATACTGAGTTTCAAGATAACCTTGCAGCTTAATGGATACTATATTTAATTTCCTAATGTAGAGTTATCTTACCACATTTTATTTATTTCTTAATAGAAACAATTATTAACTTATATATTTTGCACTTATAAGCGCCTCTGACCTGCCTTGTATTGGCATTTATTTCATCTAGAAAGGACTTCAGAGTAGCTTGATCTGCTATTTTCTTTGTATGTTGATCGCTTTACAATTGTTTTTCAGCTTTTTTAAACTCCACATCCTCTATCCTCTTTACTATCTCCCATGCATTATTGGTATATAACATACCTTTCTTTGCATTTATTTTCTGCTACTGTCTTTTCTCTTTGCTGCTCTAACATGCTTAACAGTATAGATATCTTCTCCTTGCTCTATAGTGAATGAATCAGACTATGCTGGAGTAAAACAACCTTATACTACTCACTTTAGGTGGTTTTGAAAGTTTAGTAATAATAAATTAAATGTGTTATCAAGTAATTTATTGTCTTATCTTTTTAGACTTAGAGTGATAAGAGAAACGGTTGATAGTAATTCTGCTAGTTAGGCTTATTGCCAACTTAACTTTATATAAACAATAGACTATTACAACTTAAATATTACAATATCTAGAATATGTATAATATTAGTATCACAGCTTGAAATGCAGATTGAATTACTAATTCCTTAAACCCTTATTGAAGAATATATATAATTCTGTGAAAGAACTCAGCTTCAACAATGTTACTATAATGAGTACAGATACTTACTATAATGGCTTTAGAGTGATAATAGTAGAAGGATTAGAAGAGAACAATATTCAAGTGAAGGAGGTGATCATATGGTGCTAGCCCTGCAGCTTGGAATGCAGATTGCATTATTAATTGTGTAAAATGTTATTGAAGAATATATTTAACTCTGTCCAAGAACTCATCTTCAATAAAGTTACTATAACAAATACAGGATACTATTGCAACAGCTTCAGAGTAATAATAGTTGAAAGGTTGAAAGAAAACAATATTCGAAAGTTGAAAGCAGTGACTGGGATGGGGAAGATGTTAGCATTCATTAAAATTGATCTTTATTACAATGATCTAAAAAGTTGTTTGTCCAATAAAAGTCAAATCTATCAAGGATGCAAAGCTATTGACTACATAATCTTTAGAGTAAGACATATTATTCCAAGAGGATAACACAGGTCCTCTTTCAGGTCAAGTGAGTATTATTGTATCCAGAATTAGAGGTAGTAAAAAGGTAATTAACTGGTAGAAATAGTTATACCAGTTTACTTGGTAGATAATACTGGAAACGATTGTCAAAGAAGAGAATAAATTTCTACAGCAGTGATATTATTACAAACAGTAACAAGTTTCTGATTTGTTGAACTTGCAAGTTATAAGAGCCTGGTTCAATCTCAGATAAGGATTCAGTGATTAAATCTAACTGCAATGTGAGTTTCAGTTTCATTGAAATTATAAGTCTCACAATACTGGATCAGGTACTTTGTAAAAGGTATTAGTATAATAAGACTCTAATGAGTACTATTACAGTTAGCCAAACCTTTATACATGATAGCATCAAGGGACCACTATTATAAGAATGGCCATAGACAAGAGTCTTCGGTATAGAAGTATGGTTGGTTAAGTACCATAGTCGGCTATATCTTGTAACACTATCTCTCAGCGAACAAGGGACTACTTGAGAGATTTGGTAATATGGCAACTATTCGGTAATGGTTGCGTTTGCACTGGATCCTCTGGTCCTACCCACCTTTCGCTCTTTAGTTGTGCTAGCTGGTACCCTAATACGATACCCTCTTTTGCTACCTCAGGCAGCCCCATCGACCCTCCGAGATGGATGGCTTGAGGCTGTAGTTTCACTAATCCTCCATGCTTGCAGCGGGCACTCTTTCTTTACGGTTTCTCCTGCTCGCTATCATGCACAAGATGTGTAAGATATACATTGATGTCACCTATAGGATGTACCTGTTCCTTATTTCAGCTTCACGGACATGTTCTGTCCTATGGGTTGGGTTGGAAATCTGGTTGTTATAGGTGAGTGGTTTCCTTCAACCTTCAGTTTGGAGTTTCCTTGGTTTTGGGTTTTCTCCTCCTCGGTAGAGGGTGTACGGTTGGGATAGGAGATTTTCTTACTTTGAAGAATCGGTTTCTGGACCTTCTCTCTTTACCGATTCTAGAAGGCTGTGCAAGAGGCTGGCGAGGGAGCTTTTTACGTCAAGGACTAGTTGGAAATTGGTAGCTCTAGATGAGACCCCTTCGCGTCAATATCCAGGGATCTGAGGATCGGGCACCTAGCCGCTGGTGTTAGCCTTTCTGGTTTTACTGTATTTCTTCAGGCTCTTGGAGAACAAGGCGGGGTGGATGTTTGGGGCTTCTTTGCGGGACAGCATCAGGACTCCTGTACCTTATGGTGCATTAAAACAGAAAATAAAAAAATGATAATAAAATAATAAAAATATAAAATCGAGTTATTCTAGTCTTGAGTGTAAGTCAGGGTGCAGTTATTCTATCTTCAAACTAAAGTTACTATACCTTGCGCTACAGGGTATGTTGCTATGCGGTCAAGTCACTACATATTGGGAGTAACTTATTTCATCAGATATCAGGACAAGTTACAAGATTTCTTCTTACAAGAAACCACATTGGACATGCAAATCACTGATTATACAGATTACTCCCACAATAGAAGATTAGCTTTAAATAAGCTATACCTTAGGAGAGTTGGCCTACACCCTCCCCCAGCCCAGTTAGATGTCCCTTATATCATGGAGTACAGCCTGGAGAGTTACTATGAATCTAGTAAAAGTTTAAATGTGGAAATGCTCCTGTGATATGGTATACATTCTGGCTGTCAGCCTGACCAAATACTGTCTACAGTATATTGTCACGAATGTGGCTTAGCAAGGAAAAGGTTTTCACGTGACGCATAGTTATAAGTCACAGGGACGTTATTGTTTCACACATATGACTCATTAGGGTCATATGATTTGTTATGTGTAGGATTTGTGATGCTTTCGCACATGGCTCAAGTACGAGTCATGGGTCGTGCGCCTGACAAGTATGCCTTGCAAGTATGCCTTGCGGGTAAGCCTTGCGCATATGATTTATGTTTTGCACAGGACCTCATTATGAGGTCATGGGTCTCGAGCATATGACTCAGTCGAGTCATATGACTTGTTTATTGTTATGATTTGGTTTTGCACATGTTACCACTTTAGGTCACATGACTATGGGCGGGAAGAATACTATATAAGGAGGCCGATGCGGCCGAGGAAGATAGGTTCTTCGCACTTAGTTCTAAGTACTTTTCCTACTTGTTACTTTAACGAATATAAAGCACCTTTACGATCTTTATCTTTATTGCAACATTATCATTACACAGAGAAGTGCTCGTCACGAAGACGAGTTAGAGAAAGCTTACGAGAGGTGTTTCCGATAGAAGACAAAGGTATTGTACTATCAGTAACGTATGGAGAGGCCTAGAGCTATCGTAAGATAAACAACGAAGGAGACAGAAGAGATAAGTATCGTTCCCCGTCGCCAAGAACTAACTATCTAAAAGGGGATCGTTACATTACAAAGCGTCACCTAGTGCGACGCTAAACGATACAAGATGGCATCCTTCAACCCGGACAGGGAAGGAGATATTGACATTGACAATCAAAATCTTAATCTAGGAGGATTCAGCGACGCCCTAGATCACGTCTCAGCAGAACCCTCGAGAGCAGCAAGCCCAGTAACCCCAGAGAAAGGATCACCAGTTGATAGCTCTCCTGCTGGAACTCTACGGCCTGAGAGAATGTCGGGATCCGCAGTACCTGGGCCACCGGCCCCAGCCGCTCCGGCACCAGGAACCAGCATACTTGGAATGACTGAAAATCAGTTTCAAGCATTTCTAGCAGCCACACGAAATACCGGGCAAGGAAATGTACAGCGACCAAAAGCAAAGGAGCCCAACACATATGAAGGAGCTGAAGATAAGCTACGAATATTCTTAGCACAATGCGAAGGATCTTTTGCTGTTAAAGGATATGGAGATTAACATGATGAGATCAAGATTCCATATGTGGAATCTCTGCTTAGAGGACTCGCGGGGCAATGGATCATGCCTTTCCAAGATGGCAGGAAGCAGAGGGAATGGGTCACATACGAAGAGTTCAAGGCGACACTCCTCGAACAATTTGGAGATCCCAACGCCAAAGAAACAGCAAGACGAAAGCTAGAAAAACTCCAGCAAGGAAAACAAACATTTTCAACATACTGGAACAAATGCCGACTATTGGAATACGAGGCCGAGTTTGATGATGCTACTCTCTACATCATCCTCCTGAGAAACTGCAGCGAGAGACTCCAAGAGGCATGGGGAATCTCTGACCTGCGCTATACCACACCTGAACGGTTTGCAAGATGGGCAACAGACAATGAAAGCAAATTGAACATGGTTCGAAGCAACTCAGAAAGCACTATAGCGCACAGAGTGGTCCAATCATCCAGGAATGTGGATGGGACCTTCAAACCACAAGCACCGCGAGGAGAAAGCCGAGCATTACCACCAGGCGAGCCAATGGAATTAGACAAATCAAGAGCAGGACCGGCTCTAAACCTGTCTAAGGAAGAGTACGCCAGGAGGATGAATGGGAAACTCTGCCTAAGGTGCGGAAAAGCAGGACATCGGATACGAGAATGCAGAAGCGGACCAGACAACGGATATCAGGGAAACAGAGCTGCTGGAAGTAAGCGTTTCCGAAATCAAAAAAGAAGTAACATCTGCGAAATGATAGCAGAAGATTCACCGGCTGAAAACGACGAGGGTCCCCAGTAAACGGTGGTCTGGGAGATCCAAGATGTGGACCTGGAAAACCCATCAAATTAGCAAACTACTACACGGCACTGCATACACAAAGAGGGGAAGAAGATGGAGATCACGTGATGATCAAAATGAAGATATACAATGATGAAAAAGGAACAACAATATATGCAATGCTCGACTCTGGGGCTACCGAAGACTTCATCGACAAAGAAATATGCAACAAATACGACCTCCACACCAAACAAGCGAAGAAAGCAAGATAAGTCTACTTAGTGGATGGAAAGCCCACTGCTATGGGTCCTATAACCCATACGGCGACAGTACCTATGGACGTTGACAGCCATAGGGAAACGGCAACCTTCCAAGTAGCAGATCTGAAAAACCATGAGATAGTCCTAGGAATGCCATGGTTACGAAAGCATAATCCGACGATCGATTGGAACGAGAACAAAATGACCTTTACAAGCAAAACATGTGCGACACGATGTCTCAACAGTTCGCCTGTGGTCTACTCAACACCGATATGGGAAGCGGAATAAAAAACTTTGCATACAAAGTTCACCGAGATACGGCAAGATAAGAGAGTCCGGATACAAAGACTGGACTAAGAGGCAAAAGTGCCTACCAAGGGTTCCAAAGGGGCAGCAGGACACGACCTATACGCCAATGAAGGAATAAAGATACCGGCCAATGGGCAAACAACTATAGCAACGGGAATAGCCATTCGACTACCAGAAGGCACCTACGGACGGATAGCACCCCGCAGTAGTCTAGCAGTCAAACATCGGCTCATAACCATGGCAGGGGTGATCAATGTCGACTATACAGGTGAAATCAAAGTGGTCCTGGCCAACCTATCCCAAGAGGACTACCAAGTCCAGAAAGGCGATCGAATCGCACAGTTGATAATAGAAAAAATCAACTAAAAGGATCTGCACGAAGTAGATCAACTGGAAGAAACCATAAGAGGAAATAAGGGATTTGGAAGCACAGACCAAAACCAGCTCAATATAACAAAAAGAATTGAGATCAAAGAGATCACAGCACAAGCCTTTGGACGGTACTATCGAAGAGGAGATACCACAGGAATTCTCAAATGGACATACGAAGACGAGAAAGCAGTTCTAGCAAAAATCAACATCAGCACAGAACTAGCAATCCTGGACAAGAAATACCAAAGCAAAAAAGGATGGAAAGAATTGGTTCCAAAAGAATATCACCAATTCACAAATCTATTCCAAGAAGAGGAAGCTACGGAGCTACCACCTCGAAGACCAGGAATTGATCACGAAATTCAGCTGGACAAAGATGAAAAAACGGGAAAGACAAAAGAGATTCCCTACAAGAAGTTATACCCCCTAAGAGAAGCAGAGCTTGAAGAACTAAGGAAGTACATCGAGCAAAACCTAAAGCAAGGATGGATCAGAGACTCTTTCGCATCAGGAGGATCCCCGATACTATTTGTCAAAAAGAAAGACGGAAAAATGAGACTTTGCGTGGACTACAGAGCCCTCAATTCGGTTACCAAAAAAGACCGATATCTGCTACCCTTGATTGGAGAAGCACTGGACAGACTACGGTCAGCAAAATACTTCACCAAACTCGACATCAAAGATGCATACCATAACATACGCATCAAGGCAGGAGACGAATGGAAGACTACATTCGCCTCAAGATACGGAATGTTCGAATACTTAGTTATGCCCTTCGGGCTAACCAACGCACCGGCTTCATTCCAGAGATAGATCAACAAAGTACTTAATAAGTACCTAGACATATGTTGCATCGTATACTTGGACAATGTACTCATATACTCGGAAAACATAAGGCAACACCAAAAAGATATCAGCAATATCATGGCCGCAATACAAGCATCAGGAATGAAGATCAAACCAACAAAATGCGAATTCCATAAGGAAGAAACAGAATACCTTGGATTTATCATCAATTGAAATAGGGTCAAGGTTGACCCTGTTAAAACAGCAGCCATATGGGATCGGGCCAAACCAAACAACAAGACAGATGTTCAATGCTTTATGGGATTCTGCAACTTTTATCGAAGGTTCATAGAGGAATTTAGCAGGCTTGCAAAACCACTCTATAACCTAACCAAGAATGACAAAAAGTGGGAATGGGGAGAAACCGAACAAAACGCCTATGATGTAATACGAACGCATCTAACATCGGCACCCATACTGGTTCATTTCAACCCAGACAGAAGGACGATGATCGAAACGGATGCTTCAAAATATGTATGCTCAGGCATACTATCACAACAATGTGACGATGGAAAATAGAGGCCAGTGTCCTATCGATCCAAGACAATGATCCCCGCAGAGTGCAACTACGATGTTGCAAACAAAGAACTATTAGCAATAGTTCAAGCATTAAAAGAATGGAGAAGATACGTTTCGAACAGCGACCATCCAGTCCGAGTTCTAACCCACTACAAGAACCTGGTGCCGTTCATGACTACGAAAGAACTGAACGATCGCCAGATAAGATGGATGGAACACCTCAGCAAATACAACTTCAAAATCGAATACCGACCAGGCAAAGAAAGTGGAAAGCCAGACGCTCTCACATGGATTGCAAGCGACAAACCACAAACGAAAGAAGACGAAAGAATCAAACAAAAAACACGAACACTATTAACAAAAACCTACTTTGAGGCAATGGAGGTTATCCAATTCACATCAACGGAGGAAAGAGGAATAGAGAACGCAAACGAGAAAGACAAAACAATTCAGACAATAAGAGAAGCCTTGGAGGAAGGAAAAAAAGAGATGAAAGGAATTGCTCTGGGTTTATGCCAATGGAAGGATGGAAATATGTGGTACGACGGAAAACAATGGATCCGGGAAGAAGAAGAGATAAGGACAAACATTATACGACAACACCACGATATCCGAACGGCAGGACACGGAGGAACGGCTAAAACCACGGAATTCATTACGAGGTCAGTCTATTGGCCAGGACTGCGCGAAGACGTCAAACGATATGTCAAAAATTGCGACCTATGCCAAAGAACGAAAACAGCTAAACATGCACCATATGGATTACTAAAATCCAATGAAGTTCCCGAACAACCATGGGAAACAATTACCATGGATTTCATCACGGACCTACCAACATCGGAAAATTGCAATAGCATCCTGGTCGTGGTTGATCATCTGACCAAAATGAGCCATTTCATTCCGGTTAGAAAAGATATCAACACGAGGGATTTTATACAAACCTTTTTCAGAGAGGTCTTTCAACTTCATGGCCTACCTAAGAATATCATCACCGATCGAGGAACACTATTCACATCGGGACTATGGAAAAATGTAAGCGGAGAAATGAGAATACAAAACAGAATGAGCACAGCGTTCCACCCACAAACGGATGGACAAACGGAATGAGTAAATGCAATACTCGAACAATATTTAAGGGCTTACGTCAACTATCAACAAGATGATTGGTACAAGCTGTTATCAATGGCAGAATTCGCATACAACAATGGAAAACAAGAAATGATCGGCACAACACCATTTTTCGCGAATTAGGGACAAAATCCACAAAGTCAGACCACATATCATACGATTAATGATGTGATACCGGAGAAAGCGGATATGGGAAAACTACGTGAAACCTTACAATACGAGATGAGTTAAGCACAACAACGGCAAAAAGAACAATACGATAAGCACCGAAGACCGGATCCGAATATACAACAGGGAGATATGGTATGGCTAATACCACGCAATATCCATACGACACGACCATCAAAGAAACTGGACAATAAGAAAATCGGACCCTTCAGGATATTGGAAAAAGTGAGCAGCCGAGCTTATAAACTCGACCCTCCCCCCTCGATGCAAATACATAATACATTCCACATCTCACTCCTCGAATTACACAACAACAATAAGTTTCCTTCTCAAACACTTATTCCTCCCCCTCCGATCGAACTCGACGGAGAACCAGAATACGAGCTCGACAAAATAGTCAATTCCCGCTTCTTCCACGGTCACCTCCAATACCGAGCCACGTGGACAGGATATTCTCCTGAACACGATAAAACTTGGTACTTCACACACAACTTCGAAAACGCACAAAATGCCATTTCAACCTTCCACCCGTGATACCCAGGCAAGCCGGGCCCAGGTGACGATCACGTTCAATCAAGACAAAGGCGAGGGAATGGCTCCCGCACCATTTCAGCAACATGAGGGCTGTAGCTATAGCCCCCGCCAAACTACACCCACCAGCCCTGAATACTCATTCATGGGGCCAACCGATGAAGAACTCAAGGAAAGGGAACGACAAGGACAGCATAACGCCATGTCATGGACGGTATGCTACGAGGACGGTTGCCAAACACACTTTGGCGACAAAGAAGGTTCTGGATGGTTCCCGAGGGAATGTCGAAAGTGTGGCCCACGCCCGGACCACGTTCTGAAGCATTGGCAACAATGCTTCAGAAATGGGTGCAGGATGCACAGGGCACAGAAAATATCTGCGGGATGCTACCCGCAGAAAGATGGAAGCAGAAAAGAGTTGGAAGGAGAAGATGCCAGAAAGGCATGGGCCGCAAGAACGCGGTCCAGGGAAGGAGGGGCCCAAAACTCCTCCGCAGACACGGAACTGGATGTCAGGAGCCTACAGAGGCAGATCCGGGGACTACGAGAACAACTGGGCCAAGCTGAGGCCACAATTACGGCAAACGACAAAACGATCGCGGAGCGAAGACAGCTGAACGATAATCAGCGGTACACGATCGAAATGGCGAACCTGACTCTGGAATAAGTGAGGGTCAGCTGGAGGACAGCAGATGAAATGTTCCACAAGCTGAGAAGTACCATGCGTTTGGCAGGACGGGAACTATTGAAACTGGGAGAAAAGGCCTGATGGGACTCAGGCTTAGGAGGAGGGGAGCTAATGTTACGAATGTAGCTTAGCAAGGAAAAGGTTTTCACGTGAGGCATAGTTATGAGTCACAGGTACGTTATTGTTTTACACATATGACTCAATAGGGTCATATGATTTGTTATGTGTGGGATTGGTGATGCTTTCGCACATGGCTCAAGTATGAGTCATGGGACGTGCGCCTGACAAGTATGCCTTGCAAGTATGCCTTGCGGGTAAGCCTTGCACATAGGATTTATGTTTTGCAAATGACCTCATTATGAGGTCATGGGTCTCGAGCATATGACTCAGTCGAGTCATATGACTTGTTTATTGTTATGATTTGGTTTTGCACATGTGACTACTTTAGGTCACATGACTACAGGCAGGAAGAATACTATATAAGGAGGCCGATGTGGCCAAGGAAGATAGGTTCTTCACGCTTTGTTCTAAGTACTTTTCCTACTTGTTACTTTAACGAATATAAAGCACCTTTACGATCTTTATCTTTATTGCAACATTATCATTATGCTGAGAAGTGCTCGTCACGAAGCCGAGTTAGAGAAAGCTTATGAGAGGTGTTTCCGATAGAAGACAAAGGTCTTGTACTATCGGTAAAGTAGGCAGAGGCCTAGAGCTATCGTAAGATAAACAACGAAGGAGACAGAAGAGATAAGTATCGTTCCCCATCGCCAAGAACTAACTATCTAAAAGGGGATAGTTACATATATACACAGGGGAAGAAGAGAACCTAGAGATTGGTCTCCAGGTGATATTGTGTAAAGCAGACTAGTACTAACTGAGTAATACATGTTTGAACTTAGAAGTAGTATTGGAAGTTAGAGAAGACCTATAAATATAGTAACTCAAGCGTATTGTCCCAAATATGGAATAATACTAGAGAATCATTTAGGACTCTAGGAGACAAGTCTGAGGTTATCCTCAGGTATACTTCTGGGCAGGTTGACTTTGTGTAGTGCCTATTGGTAGTAAACCTCTTAAGATATGTATTGGAGGTGCTAATTGACTATCTTCTGGAAATCAAATAGTCATATAGAATCAAATAGATGTTCAGGAATGGGGGATAGTTGTAGAAGAGTAGATGTAAGTGAGTAGAGAGTTATATAGTTGATAAAGCATCCACTTGGATATAAAGGTTCACTACTGACATGCTTGAGATGAGAAGAGCTTTTACTCATGTGGTGCTATTAGAGATGCAGTGACTAAAATACTTCAATTGGGAGAAGGTTAGAATGGCTTGAAGTAGTCTAATTCACTATAGATGATTATTAGTCTGATAATTAGAGGATGGCTAGACATGTCTGTAGGAGTTGGGTACTCATATAGCTAGAATAGTAATAGAAAGTGTTATTTTTATTTTTTTTTATTTTTTATAATAGGTATTTCTTATTAAGGTACAAGAACTCACAGGAAGAATAAGCTATGACATAAATAAAACTTCAATCTCAAAGGAGCCAATGAAAGAAACTAGTAAGCCAAGCAGTATCTATTCCAGTAGGTAAAGAAACAATAACGTATTGAGCTTTCGATGGAATATTATCAATATGATTATCAAAGCCAAAAAAGATACTAGTAGCCAGACATTCTCAGCATATATGGTGAGAGCATAGCAGAAAGACATGATGGAGGGGAATTAGTCTTAGTAAGAGAGATCTAATGGCCAAGAGCTTATTGGAGTTACCAAGGACTAGAGGTGGAAGTTGGGATGAATATCAAGAAATTCAAGGAGATGGAGTACTCTACAATCAGGAGTAGCTAGTGAAGATAGAAGGGCGTAGTGGAGGTCTTCATACTCCTACTTACTATCAGGGTTCTAGGTCTGATATCTTGTTTATGTTATAGAAGTTATGAAGGCTGGGTAGCTTGTCCTGAATTGGATTTGGTTTTTTACACTGGGGTAATCCTCTATAATTCCCTGAAGAGGTATAGTCTGGTAGATTCCTGGTACTTCAAGTAGTGAGGAGGGGGTACAGTAAGGTCTAGTCAGTGTGAGGCCTAGCATGGAGTGATACTATTCACCAAGCATAGGACAGTATGGGGTCAGGGTCCAGATCTAGAGGCTTGTCCTAGAGGAAGTATTGGTCCACTGGCAAGAAAAGCCCATCATTTTTCATAATTGAAAGATGAGAGTGGAAGAGTACATTCATCAGCAAAAAGTATTGCCTGTGTCCTGTGTGTCCTGTGCATCTAATACATGGGATACTCAAAAGGCTATCTGTTAACCAGGATATAATACTGCACAAATATCATATCCTAATTTAGGTTATGCATATCCCCATATCATTACACAGTCCCAATACGAGTCCCTATATCTGGTGCGTTTGAACCATGTCTGATCTTACCATCTTGTGCCCTGATGCTGTCCTATTCTTTACCACTTTTTTTTTTTATAATGTCCAATCCCAGGCCCCACACTATTGATGCCACCCCTATCTGCCTTCTTCTCTCTAACTTCCAGTTACTGTTTTCCTCAAGTTGCAGTGATGCTACCTCTTGCTCAGTTCACTTTTGATACCACAACTCTTACCTAATCAGAAGTGTGTCACATGCTGTCCACCACCTTTATCCAGATTCTCCCTATCCACTACTCTCTACCAAGACATGTGCATGTTATGTCCTGGTTTGGTTTCAAGCTTTTTATATCACTCAGATGCTGGAATTTCATATCACAATATGCCGAGGATGTCCTTACAGGGGTGAAAAATCATCAATGATAGTGTTCACAATTTGTAGTCCTTATTATAGCACCACCTTTTATTGTTTTCACACCCGCCGTTATCTATAGTATTTGTTCATACAAACTGCAATCATATTACATGACAGTTTGAAAAATCAAAATCTATTATTGTTTATCATAATATGACTCCTATCTTGCCTACTCTCCCATGCCTCCACTATTATGTGGCTCCCACTACTTGAAGTTTGTTTGGTTCACCATTTCAAAACCACAATTATGGCTCCTATGCTTCTGGCCACTCCTTAAGGATGACAGAGACAAGACTCAATAAAGAAGGTCACAGAGGGCCATCAGTCATCAGGCCTAAAGTTGGCTCGCATGTATGATTTGGGCCTGCAGTACCTAATTCAAGAAACTTTCAGTTGTGGACAATTGACATCTGGCTATAATCGCATGAAGTATCAATTCCCTGTGATTCATTTTGCACTTTATAGTGTTAATCCAAGGCCAAGTTGGACTAGTTGGTAGATTATAGGACAGGTTGTTCTGATGTCCAATTACATACCTGACTCCTACCTTCTGTCTTCATGTTTTTCCAATTATTGTCATATCCTTTATTACTCTCTTTCTACACTCTCTAAACCTGCTACAACTTCTTCCAGTTAGCTTCATAAAAGCTTCTCCAAATTATTTCCTGAATTGAGAGTAGGCAGCTAGCCTATATTTATCTCCGCCACATGAAAAAGTCTTTCAACTCCAGTACAAAGTTAGTAACTAGATCCACCATAATCTGTCATAACAGATTCCTTTATTCTTACCCCGGACTGAGTCCAGCTAGAGATCTATTGACTCTAAGTATATTCCCAATTGCCATTCATGTAGTGTATAACAGATTATAGCACACATCCAGAACATCACGGTACTATTTATTTGCCTCTGAAAGTAAGGATCTACTATTCTGCGCACTTTCTTTTCCATGAAATATTTAATTTAAACTTCCTCTAAAATTTACTATGCAATAAAGCAATGGCCTAGGCCAGGGATTGGGTGCAATATTACTTAGTAAGTGTCATTTGGTGCCAATTACGCAGTTGAAATAAACTTTATATGGATTTAGATTGTACATCAACCTATGTTTTTCTAGCTGATAATCCATATGCTAAGTCATTGCTATTAGATCTTCTGACAGTTTGTATAACTTCATAATGTGATTCTTCACATGGTATCCCAACTGTGAGTTTATGCCTGTGTGTTTTTCACATTTCTTTCTATATTTGTATTGCAATCTTTGTCACATCACTTAATGCCCCTAGTGTCAGCCAACTAAATTCATTCAATACTCTAACAGTCTGATATTTGTGATCCCACCCACCATCTCCATTTCCGCATCTTAGGCTCAGAACACCTGGCTTCTGAAATGAACATCATTGGAGAGTAGCTCCTCATGCGGTATATATTGCAGAATAAGTAACTGACCTAGCTCTACAATTAGTCTATCTATATCAACCACTAAATTGAACGGAGAACTACTTACTGACTACTTGTCCAGACATAAGGTACCAGTGGGACCTGCTCGAATAGACTGATGTGGTAGACATAGGAGTACTTGGACTGCACAGTGGTAATAAAAATGGTCAAATTTCGGATAACAGAAATATGAGTGGAATATAGGAAATGTAGTGATAAATTGTCCCATGAGGTGCCAGTATCATGAGTGCAGATCCAATAACTTGCAGTTAGTACACGGTTGAAATCCATATTGTCTTGGTAGGATGGTTTTGCTATTGCTTAGCTGCTTCAGACTCCGTCATGTATTGTTATGTATGAGTATTATTGGCTATATAAAGGTCTTCTGGATTGGGTTCAGTATCCTATTCAGTGGCATCCAATCTTCATCAGGTTTTATACTTATGGGTACCAGAGTTCCTTAGATGAACATTCTCTATTTCTTGTCCAACCAGCTTGATCCCTGGGTCTACGAACACCATGATCTAGATTATATCTATTTGTAGGGGCTTGGGAGGTCTTCCTCACTATGTATTTGCAATTATTGGTGGAGATGTAGTTTGATGCAATAACAGTTTATTTGATAGGATACTTGGTGAGCTATAATATTCATTTAGGTATGTTGCCAGTATCGCTTTTCCTAATCCTATAAGCTCCGATCCAATATCACATCTACATCCATTCAGGTTTCCTACTTGGCGAATCTGCTAACTGCTTATACTCTGATAACATTCCTTATCCATTTTACAACTCGTTAGTAAACATTGTTTAAGATACAATTGATGATGTACTAAACAAATTGTCTGCATCCCAAGTCAGCTGTAGATAGAAGTTTCCATAGTTCCTAAGTATTCCTCACAATACATCACATCTTGTATGCTAGGAAATAGTCCATGTATTATGATTGACACGATTAGCAGATACCAATAGTTATAGAATCCAGTAATTCACTGGGAACACTTTGCATCTGAGGGTTCAACATGGCATTCTTGGTCTATACAATCTGTATTATCTTTTGAGCCAAGATTCAAGCTGGTTTTAACAACTCGAAATATTGGTGTTACTGTAGGAGAATGAAGGCTTAATACAATCTATTTATCAATTAAATCAAACATCTTTAAATATTTTCCATATGAGTATTTTGTTCAGGTTATCAATTTATTAGAAGACATTATAAAGAAGCACTAGTTCAAGGAAAAATTAGGTAGCAAGGTTTCACTCAGGAAAAACTTCTCAAACTCTAACTACAATTGGGATTAGTTAGCAATACAAGTTCTTACAAGACATGCCCCGCACCAACAAGAGATTAAGAGTTTGTAATGTAATCTCTGGACGTCTAATCACTGTTGATAAATGCATCCAATCAATATTCAAGTAATTTGTACAAGTCAATCAAGTCGCAGAGCTGTATGAGCCTAAGCCAATTCTGGCATTTGAATGTGAGAACTAAGAATTTGAGAGGTACAGAACCCAGTAGCTTGAAGACAACTAAGAAAGGTGCTCATACAGCTATGACAACGGTTATAATCTCGAGGAATGAGAGTTTGAACTAGCTTGCCACAATAGAGACAGATGCAAAGGGGTTCAATAGTATTACTACTATCTTGTGCTAGATAAGCAAACCAGGTATGAAAAACATTCTCACAAATGTGGTACAAAGACAAAATAAAATACCTAAACAAGGGAGACTTGTTAGGAGTACAATAATCTGATATGTAAGAAAGACTTTAAAGAAGTGTAATACCTACTGGAATAGGAATTCCTGATCTCCAATACCTTGGGCCAGCCCAATTATAGTACCTGCATGTCATCACACATATTATTGTGAGTCATATCATGTGACTATAGAGTCACAAAACGGAAGATATCTGAATAACACCATATTTATCGCTCCTGGCATCCTGAACATACACTACATGGAGAATATATAGCAGAAGACGTTTAACAAGGTATCAGAAGAGAACTGAGTAAATCCATGGACATTTCAGTAAGTTATAAGGCTTGAAGAACGGAACATCTTTATTATAGCCTATAAGTAATAGGATATTTTCAAACAAGATTTGATAGTAAATATTGAAGGATCTATTGTAAAGAGCCAGCACATACATATCTAGACGTCAATAATTATAAGAGTTTAGAACTCCTATAAAGTACTTGCAGAAAAATATTAGAATTTTACAAAGTATTACAACTATGTAGAGAATGCTTTGTAGTGGAGAGAATTATTATCAATACTAATGGATGCTTAACCTCAACTAATTGTGCCAAGGTTCCCAATGATTGTGTAACTGCGTGCAGTTGCAAATCTTGTGGCTCGTCTACGATGTGTGCTATAGCTAAACACAGGATTCACCTTAACACGAGTTTTTTGATAAACACCGATAGAAATATTAACATCAGTCATCCCGAACATTCCAAAATGAGTGAGCACTATGTAGAGATTGAAGCTAGGATTGAACTTGCCCATCAAAAGCTTTTAGAAAGTAAGAAGCCAAATGTTGCAGCTATGGTGGATGAATTTGAAATACTGGAGACACAGCTTTGGGGGAGATAGAAGGAACATCAAGCAAGAACCAAACGACTTCCAGCAAAAAGAAAGCTTACAGAGAATGAGGAACCTATTGTGGGTCTCTATCTATGACCCTTTGATGAGATTAGAACCTCTGCATAACTTTCAATGATCACCAACTGTGCAAAGTATATCCTCCATCGAAATTACACTAGCACTACACCTAACTCTTTACCTACTACTATTGGTTCTGTTTGAGCCAGTTACTTTCAATGACATCCTGAGTTTCAAGTAAGTAAACAATAGACTCTAGATCAAGAAAGAAAAATTGTGCAAAATCTTGCACATATTTTGGATTGGTTCCTCTGCTTTAAACCAGTTTTTGAAGTTGAGGGTATCCAAAAGGAGGATGTCTATAACTTCGACAAGACCAGCTTCTATATCTGGATCCAAAGAGATTCCTGGATCCTAACTCTTCATCATTATCAGCAATTATATTTGTCGAGTTCAACAAGCTGTTAGCTGGGTCTCTATTGTCATGTTATTAGCGGTAACTGTTTTGTACTTTCTACGAGTGGAATACTTCCAGTAGTCTTACACATGGTGGATTGGGCTACCAAAACAGATCTCGAGGATCATGTTTTAATGTCAATATCTGAGACAGGCTACTCAAATGATGCGCTTTGTCTGGAATGGTAATACCACTTCGAGTTTGTTTCTGCACAATGTCAGGTTGGGGCATATTGGCTTCTCCTTCTTGATGGCTATAACTTTGACTGTACCAGGGCTTTTATTACCTTCTATGATGAGAATAAAATTAGACCCTTCTGCCTCCCCCCGCACACCATGCATCTGCTCCAACATCTTGATGTTGCAGTGTTCTAGCCTTTAAAATACTATCACACAAAAGGAAGCAATAGAGCAACAAGGACTGGCTCTTCTGACTTTAACAAAGTCAAGTTGCTTTCTCCCCTTTCTTCAATTCAAGCTGAAGACTCTAAGCAAGTGATGATTACCTCTCAATTTCAAAAGACCAGTCTGATACCATATGATCCCAATGTTGTTTCATCTGGCCTGCTCGAAAAGGGCACCAATACTGCTAACAACACCCAAGCTGCTACTCTTACACCCAATCTGTACCCTTTGCTTTCCACACCATATACTGTTTGATGTGTTAAGTGACAGGCCTACTACTTAGAGATATCTGATTCAGTTTTCCCTATTTTTAAGACCAATTTAGCACATTACATCAAAGAAAGTATTGCACAGTTACAAAGTGGTGCCCATACTTTAGAAGAGTTAGAAAATACAAGAGTGGCAAAACAAGGGCGAACAACTGGTCAAAATGGTTCACAGCGCTTCACTCCAAAAGGGTGGTCGATTTATGCATATCAAGCGTGGGTAATTGAATGTCAGATGGAGGATGACAGGCAGAAGAAGGTAGAGTCGGTGAAGAGACAACTTGAATGGTTGAAACAATATGCAATTTCCCACTGAAAAAAAAGTAGAAGCCTACATTTCAGAAGCTTAAAAGGTCTACCAGGAATCAAAGAGTAAAGGTGAAGCAGATTGGGAGGCATGGTTGAAATCTTGTATTTTAAGCTCCATAGATTTATAAAATCAGCAGTTGAGGTGAATCGATATTGAGCTGTAGGGCATGTTGTAGAGGTACCCCAAGATTTACAACTACATGCAGTTACACAAGCGGTGAGAAACTTGGCACGTTTATATAGGACAACTAAGAGCTGTCCAATACAGGACTAGGACTATATCCTAGTCATTAAGCTATTACAACTAGATGTATTTAACATCTGGTAAAGCAATTCAATACAACTCCAAGATAAAACTAATCATTCTATCAACAGGGAAGGTAATTGAGGTCAACAGAGTTCAAAATAGGAACTAGGCTATGGTTTAAAAATTCTGAGAATTGTGGAATTACTACTAGAAGTAATAATGCTCGTCAAGAGATAAAATAGTAATTACTAAAAGAGTAGTCAATGGTTTTCAGAGTCTCCTGATATATGCACTTTTGTAGAATGTCTAATATTTGGACTAAATTTTGGAGAGGTATGAAATTTGGATGAGAACTCAATTGAGTCAGTGAATACTCAGACCTGGGATATAAATATTGAAGTACCTCCAATACTTTTAGACTTTATCAAGCAATAGAGAGGTGACCATAACAATAGAAAATTGTTTACACGATTCTATTGGACCTTATCTTACTCAGAGTAGTTATAAATCAAACCAGTAATGCTTGTACAGTCGTGTAACCAAAGTCTTGGCACCCCGGTAAAATTTTATCTTGCTCTTTTACCATTACTTTACCCCAACTACTCACAATGGCCCCACCACATAGGCCATGCTTGAAGCAGAAATGCGATCGTGAGAAGAAGAACCTCGACATTTCTATTCTTTATCATCATCATCCAGACTGGGGGTATCAGCGACTAGCTGATGTGACTGGTCGCTTCAAATCACAAGTTCGCAATGTTGTTAAAATGGCAAGCAAGTGGAGATACCTGAACATTGCTGATGTTCATCACTCTGGATGCCCACATATGTCACAGCATGCCCAGTTATGGATAGAGAAGCTCATTGAAGAAAATTCCCGAATGTCACTACGGGAGCTTGCTGTTCTGTTCCCTATCGAAGTTAGCCATATGACAGTTAAAAGAGTTGCAGATATGGCTGATGATCCATTCATCCTTCTTCAAACAAGGAAAACACCCTGGCTCCAGTCTACCACTCCTGAAAAGAGTCTTCACTTTGCACGAGCATATCAGCAAAAGCAAGAATGGTGGAAGAGGGTTGTCTTTCAGGATGAGATAACTTATATCTTTGACCTGCACCTTGCCAGAGATTATGTTCGGATCTGGCAGAGTGAGTTACTCAAGCCAATTCTTTTCACCAAACTACTTTGCCCAACCTTGCAATCTGTTCATACCCCTGTTCCAGTATGGGCTGTGGTTACATACGGCTCTAAATCTCAACTGGTTTGAGTCTAGAGAGAAACTGAGGAGGAGCGATGCCGCCCCAATGACCACTTTGGTCTAGATGCAGATCAATTTGCAGAAGAGATACACTGCCCCTATCTTATCCCATTTTGCACAACAGTAGCCTAGCATACTGAAATATCCTTACATAGTGTACAAGTGGTTGGTGATAATGCTGGCTGGCATAAGGGAGATGAGAATCGGGCACTAGAGAAGGAAGCAGGATATCAGATTATTCCTTAGCCCCCACAATCTCCCGATTTAAATGTCATTGAGAATGTGTGGAATATGTGGAAGGGGACGCTTCAGAAGCGGTTTTTCAGGGTAGGAACTTTGGATAGTAGGACATATACGGAAGATGAACTTTGGGCTGCATGTGTCGAGGAATAGGATACTATTGAGTAAGATAAGATTGATGAGTTAGTTAGAACAATGCCTCAGTGCATTGAGGCTGTAATTCAGGCTGAAGGAGGACATACATAGTGGTAAATTAAGAGAACTTCTTGCCTGGTCACTTGGTTAGGGGGTGCCAACACTTTTGTTACACGACTGTACAGTCGTGTCTGGAAAGTAATGATACTCCTCCATGGTAACTACAATCACCCTCATTGATGAAATCAACCATAGAAAAAATAAAAGAAGAAACTCAATGAAAAGAAAACTCAAAGATCCTACCACCACTTTGTCTGACCTCCTTCTGCATCCAATACCACCTAAATTCTCTCTGGCATCCTAACTATCCACCCATCTAATGTCTCTTGAGGAATTAAATTCCACTCTTCCTTTGCTGTCAGAAATAATTCAGCAGCACTGTGGGGCCTTCTTTCCAACCTGGAGAAACACTTTCTGAGGGCTCTTTAGAGAAGTGCCCCAGAATTTTCAATTGGATTGAGATCTAGGGAGTTGGGAAGCCAAGACAATTTCTGATAATCAGAGTCTGAGTGCAATTTCTGATTTTCTGTGCCAGCAGGCCATGAGGTATTATTTGCAGCTAGGTAGATGTCTTTAAAAAGTCTATCAAGGCCTTCTATAAAAGGGATGAGATAAGGCTGGTACATCTCAGTTGCATATTGGTAGGAATTAATACTAAGTCTATCCCTTTTACTAGTCCTTTCCTCCTCAGTCCTCTTCCTTACCAGAATTAACTCAGTCCTGGCATCCTTCATTATTGCTCCATAGACTCCAATGCCAGTCCTTCCTGACTTAAAGCTAGGCTTTAAGTGTTTTTCCTCCAACTCTTCACCAGCTCTTATCCTGACCTGCCTCTCAGTAGCATTTGAATCATTGATAAATGTAGCTTCATCAACAAAGATCACCCAATTCTATGCCCCCTTCCAATTCCTCCTTCTCTTAGCAAACTTCTTTCTTTTCTCCTTTTGTCCTTTCCTCCGAAAAGTCTTTTCCTTTAGTATCAAAAGCTAAAAACTATCATCTGATAAGATTTTGTCTATACTGGCCTTGCTAAGACTAATATTCACTTTTTGGATGATTTCGGGTAATGCTAAATAAGGCTCTGAATCGATAATAGCTTCTACTACTCTTCTTTCAGCATTCTTAATCTTTGTTGAACGGCCAGGCTTGGAAGCATACTGCATATCTCTACCTCTTTCTTTGGCTCTGATCACAATTCTTTGAACAGTTGCCTTAGAAACCTCCAAAGCCTTTGAGATTTTATTATACTCCATATCTGTATGCTGATACAGGACATAAATCTCTTGATTCCAATATTTGTTTTCTCTCTAGTCATATGGTGGAGCCTTGGTGGTTGATGGAAAGTGGAAGTGATTGTATTACCCTATTGCTTCACCAGGGTATCATTACGTTCTGGACATAACTGTACCTTCTTTAACAAACTACTATCTACAAAACTGCATCTTGATTGGTCCAGTCAACTGTGAGTCTATTCAGGTTATCTCAGCCTAACAATATCAAAACAAAGACAAGAAAGGGTAAATCCTGAAATTAATTACTCCTGATATTCCGACATCTATTGCTGAAGAGGGGTACTAGAGAGAATGTAGAGGCCCACATTATATGGCCAATCCTGGTTGGCAAAGTAGACAGCACAATAAGGGTGGTAGCAGAGTTCGCAGGAGAGTCAAGAACAGGTCCAGTGGTCAGGATTGCTGGTATAACAGGAAAATTAGTGGTGGTTGGCATGGGCATGGTAGATGTATTTTAGACAACAAGCTAGGAGAATAAGGAAGGAGAAGTATCCTTTGTCCTATCATACTGACCACGGTACCTGGCATGCCAGTGCAGTAAGAGAGAGCACAGTGTAGCAGCCATGATGGGAGTTTAGAGATCCTCTGCCATCCAGGAGTTTTATTGTAGCAGCTCTACAATGGATAGGTACTTTTCCAGTGCAGAAAGCTATAGGTATAAGGAGGCCAGAAGGGTCAATTGACTGTGTCTTGAAGGGACAGGGGTAAACTGGTCCTCATCTGATGGGTGTGATTAGCTACAAGATCCTAGTAGGGCTAGTGGTAGCAAATTATATCATCAGAAACTAGAAATAAACTGCTGGCGGGCGACATTCTTGATGGGGGGGAGGTGTCCAATACATTGTCTAATATATAGGATTGCTAAAAGGTTTGATTCATGATAACAAATGCCAGGCTTGGTTTAGAATCTTACCTTCTGATAGGTCAGGCAATGACATTTCCTAGGATCTTGGAGGTCCACATACTCATCCTGTATATATGATTAGTTACAGTGATTTTTCATATTATCAAAGAAAATATTGTTGGAATGTGGAACTTACATTATTAATAATTTCTGGCATGTGGATTAGCATCACAAAATCCTCAAATGACTCAGTCTAGTAATCTGAGGAGCCTGATATATCCTTTTCCCACTTCACTCTCTGGAGTCCTCCCTTGTAAACTACTCTTCCTCTGGCTTCACCTTCTTATATTAGTCCCTTTCCTCCTCAGCTCCCTTCATCCTCTCCTCCTTCTCCTCATCCTGCATTCCCTCTATCGATATCATCTGCTTGCTCACAGAATTTCCAACACTTACAGTCAAAAAATGTGTATCAGATGTTAGGAGGCTTGGCAGCCTAGTCTCTATCCTCTTCCTAACCCAGCTGCTGCTCAAGGACTATAAGGTCAAGAAAGTCTTTATCAGGATCAGCCAGGACTAGGACAGGGGCATTATTATCTTAATATAAAAAGATAAGTCCCAGGGGTCAGAGAAGATGAGTAGCTACCGAGTGAAGTACAAAGGAACAGTAATATAATGCCCCAATTTGATGCAACTTGTAGATACTAAGTTTCCACCTCTACACAATTTTCCTTAACTATAATAGACCCAGTTACAATGCTCAGTACTTTCTGGACCCAGCAGGCTACTCACTAGCTGATATGTTAATAATACCAGTAGTGGCCAAGCAATTGAGAGCCATGGATCAACAAGCTGGTCCAACGAACAATGTGGTGTAATATTGTTGGTAGGCAATATGGCAAGAATCAAGCTGATTGTGCTACTGCTAAGATTGGTTAGCAAAAGGATATTGCACAAGAGGGAAGAGGATGCCTACTTAGAGGTTACTCTACCATTTCCATCACAGCCTTGTTCCCCCAGGCTATTAGCCAGGTACTTGTTCTGAACAAGGCCAACGCTAGAAAAGAATGTGGAAAAGGAGGCAGCTCAACTTATGACCTACCTTAATTGGGAGTCAGTTTGCATACCCAGGGCCCTTGTCATAACGAGACTCCCATGAATACTATTACAGTTAAAGCAACCTAATCTTATACAGGTGTCAAGAGACTACTGTAGTAGAAATGGTGTTAGACCAGAGTCTACTGAGAAGAGGTACTGTTTGTTAGGTACCTCATTTGGACATGCTATACCATACTATGAAGAATAATGGTACAAGTAAGCAGCGGCGGTTACACTACTGAGTAGGATAATGCAAGTAGTCAGTTTGGAAGTTACCCGGAATTGCTCGATAGTTAGTCTGCCTAGAGTAATCCTACTCTCAAACTAGAGTTATCCTGCCTTGGACCCTGGGTTACCCTGCTATAGAGTCAGGTTACCCGACCTTGAAAGTCACTTGTTATACAAGGTGTCAGGAAAGCCTACTGAGTTATTTGTTATGCAAAACTACTAAGAACTTTCGAATCTCAGTTGTATGCATCACTCCTGCACAATCAGTTAAGCTTTGAACAGGTTGTAACTTGGTGGTAATGTAGCTAACACCCCTCTCTAACATTCTTAAAAGTCTGTATTGTTATGGACTACACCTTGCAGAGAGGATGTAAGTCCAATAAAGGTCCATAAGTAGAGACAATCTGGTAATTGGGCTTTATGCTCACATCTTTAGGCCAACCGGGGAGGAGGTCTGTACGATATATGAGGGGGCAGTATTGAACCCAGATAATAGTCTGCAGGTGGTTCGTACAAAGTAGACCTGATCTGACAGAGTAATACTACTTTAATATCAAAAATAATAAGTCTGGTTAGAGGAGCCTGATAGGCAAGGATACCAAAGCCTGTTACCGCGAAAGTGTAATAGTATTAGGAAATCGTCATGGACTCTAAGACACTAGTCTGAGATTACTATGAGACCTACCTCTTGGAGGGTTGACTCTGGGTAGCACCAACAAGTAGTCAACCTCCAAAGGGTCTATCTTGGGAGCTGTGGGGCCATCATCTGCTATGATATGGAATAGAGTAGAACTGGATAGATGTTTAGAGGCTGCAGATGCTTGTAGAAGACTAAGTCTATTTAGGTAGAGTTCCATAGTTGGTATTGCATCTGCTCGCGCATTACAGCTTGCTAATGACATGTCCGCAATACAAAGAGTTTTTATTCTTAGAGTTGCATTGTAGATGCTGCCTCTAAATCACTTCTGTCGGGTGGATCTTAACAAACCACAGAGTAGTCTAGTTTGCTACAGGGGATCCTTGGTCCAATTTGTGGAGATTAGCTAGACAACTCAAGGGAGTTGAGTACTCATGAATGCAGAGTAGTGATGGGGAGCAACTTGTAGTATATGAAATCAACTTAAGTATATGTGAGTTCACCTCTACTTTGGCAATCAACTACCTCTCGAGATCAGGACTTAATTTAGTGAAGTGGTAGCTTAACAATATTAACTTTCTCCTTCTTATTTCTTCAAAATCTACTCTTAAAACCTTGAAACTTTATTATGTCAGTTCCCAGAAGAATTCATTTCAATGCAGTTGCAACCTTGGCATCTATATTGTGAGAGGCTGCTACCGTTACTCAGGTACAGGCTAACATGTTGCCCTTGATTTGCTGACTCTAGGCTTAATTGAAAGCCGCCCTGACTTTAAAATTTCTGAATGCATACTAGCTTTAAGATTATGGTGTATTACTAAAGCACCCTATGATTGATGTAGAAGACTTATTTTATCTGTTTCTCACTAGTGTATACAGTTCGCGACATTCACTAACCAGAAGCCAATGACTGCTGGCTCCGACAACATGATCTCCTCTCAATGCATATGCACTTCCAGGTATTTCACTCCTCTTGTGTCACTTTCGGGAGAATATGACATGGAAGGTTTACACTTCCTCACATCACTCCTCCGACCTCTGTCAGGGCGCCTCTAAGTAAATAGGTCCAATTGATACTGCTTTATTGTAACTGATTAGAGGGAGGCTTACCTTAGACATAGTAGACTTTGAAATATTTTGTATGCCATCTGTCAATTGTTTTGATTTTTTACAAAAAGTGCAAAGGAGAAGCAGTTCAAGTCAGATTGTGAATAGAGGTTGGGGAAGGTAAGTGTGGTGGTGGTAGCAGAGTAGAGCTATGGAAAGAAATAAATGAAGTTTGTATAAGGGATTAAGGGATGGAAGTTTGACATTACTGGGACAGAGGGAGAGAAATAAGATAAGGTAACCAGGCCTAGTGCAGCGCGATTTTGCTATAATGGATGGTGAGAAATCATGGGAGACAACCTGTACTAGTAAAAATGTCCTATTGGCTAGCTGGAAGGTGAGCAAGAAGAGAATACAAATAGGACCAAGGGAGCCCCCTCATAATCAAGCAATTAACATGAAGGAGAGACAGGGACAAACACATGGATGTGTTTTCAGCTTCATTGTTGTTACACATTAACAAGCAATTTCATGTATTTAGCCACTGTACTTATGGCTAACAGAAAAGTGTCCTCTGGGCAACTGGATATATATTACACTAACATTATAAGTAGTATAACACATGCAAGTGGAGACACATGGGATGTCTCAGACAAGCCCCTAAGCTGTGTCTCCTGTTAATACTAAGAGACATTGTGCAATGCCAGGAGTTTAACAGTAACGAGACTACATGTATTACAATTACAGTTAGCCCAACCTATACCCCCACAGGAGTCAAGTATCTACTACGATTGGAATGAAGGTATACCAGAGTTCACAATGCAGATGTATAGTTGATCAGGTACCTCATTTAGACATGTCATATCATACTAAGAAGTACATAGACTCTAGTAAGGAGTGGTGGCTGGCATACTAGGTAGGGTAACCCAAGTAGTCAATTTGGGGGTTACACTGAATTGCGTGACTGTGAGTCCAAGTAGAGTTATCCTACCTTCAGATAAGAGTTGCCCTGCCTGGGACCACCAGCTATCAAGCTATGGAGCCAAGTTATCCCACCAAGAAAGTAACTTGTTATGCAGGAGTTTAGCGGAAGTTACTAGATTGTTTGTCCCACCCAACAACATGGATTGTTCATATCTCAGATTGTGCAGATTACTCTCAGACAGCCAGTTAAGCTGTGTGCAAGCTGTTACTTAGAGGTGTAGTGGCTAACACCCCTCTCTTGGCCCATTATAGGTTCCTAGTATCATAGACAGCAGCCTGGATGGTTTCTGTTACTTATGATTAGGTTACTATAAGACTTCCGTAATATTTTAACGGC